>NW_022196905.1:165458186-165458445 GCF_008632895.1 Mastomys coucha | reverse complement strand
CCTGCCAATTTGTAAGACCCAGAACTGCCATTGAAACCTTCTGATGGTTAAAGCCTACCCGAGCTCAAAATGAAAGGGTACAGACCCTACAAACTGGGAAGAATATGAAGGAATGTATGGCTATAGAAGATCCTATACATCTGATCAAGTCCAGTGTAATATAGCACATTCATTCAGTTGAATAGAATTCCATATCCCTTGGTTTCCTTTCCTTTCCTCTCCTTTCCCCTCCCTTCTCCCCTCCCCTCCCCTCCCTCCT
>NW_022196905.1:165447438-165457670 GCF_008632895.1 Mastomys coucha | reverse complement strand
CCTTTCCTTTCCTTTTCTTTCCTTTCTTCCTTCTTTCTTTTTTTTTAATGTTATAAGAAGCCAAGATATAGGGAAGCCCTGGACATTGCCATTGCCCAAGGGTATTTTCAGGAGCTAATTCTGACTTCTCTGTCTTTATTACTTGTATTTCTGCTTGGATTTTTGACCTGCATAGGCAAAGATCAACCAGGCACACTTGCCTGCTATGGTAAAAGCTACTGTAACAAAATATCATGACACTGGTACAAAAACAAACACATGTATCAGTGGTCTAAAATATGACACACATGTAAAGCTATAAAGTTAGAACCACTGAATTTTGATCAATAATACCAAAAATATGCAGTGGATGAATGACAGTATATTCAGCTAATAGTGAAAAGCGAGACCTACACATACAAGAACGAGCTAGATCTCTACTGATCACCCAGACCCCAGCTCAACTCCAACTGGATCAAAGATCTCAATGTAAGATTCAAAATGCAAAAACAGTTAGAGGGAAAAGATGTAGAGCATGCTTCAAGACAAGGGCTTTCTGGAAAGCTCCTCTGTTGTTTAGGAAGCAAGACCAACAATTGACAAGTGGGAACTCATGAAATTAATGTTTCTGTATAATGAAGGACTGATTTGGAGTCTACTGAGTAAAGCAACAGCTTATGCAAGGAGAGAAATGTCTGCAGGCTCTACAGCTGATAGAGGACTAATGTCTATAATATACAGAGAGCTCAAAAAGATTACCGTAGGGAAAACCCACCCAAAAAGAAAAACTGGCTACAGGGCTGAGCAACTAGATCTCAAGAGAAGCAATACAGATAGCTAATACACACTTTTAAAAGTGTTTAACATCACTAGCCACCAAGGAAATGCAAATGAAAATTACTCTGAAATTCCTTCTCACCCCTGTCATATGCCTGTCATCAAGAAAATATGACAGCAAATGCTAGTAAGAATGCAGGGGGAAGGGACATTTATTCACTCCTGGGGAAATTGTGAATTAGTGCATCCCCTACATAAGTCAGGGTGAAGATTTTTTTAACTTAAAAATATAATATCGTCCTGGGCATATACCAGAAGACTGTATCAATGGACAGAAATAACTGTACATCCATGTTCATTATTACTCAATTTTTCAGTAGATAGAAAGTAGAATCAGTGCCTTTCAATTGATGGGTAGATAATGAAAATGTAGTTCATATACACAATGGAATTTTATTCAGCTGTAAAGAAAAATGAAATTTGAAAGAAAACAGACAAAACTGAAAAAATATTATGCTGAGAGAGGTCATCCAGACCCAGAAAGACAAACTTGGATTTTTCTCATATGTGGTAGCTTTGTAGTGTTTAAGATGGAGTGTCTAGAAAGGACAGAGAGTAAGAAAAGGAGCAAAGAGGTCCAGGAGGAAGGGGAGGCAAATACATTACATGTAAAATGGAAGTAGAGATGAGGGAATACTAGATGTGGGAAGATTTCATGGGGACTCATGAAGGGTAATGGTGGAAGGGCTGAAGTGTTGGTCAGAATTAACCAAAATCAAGGATGTGTGATATGAGAAAGGCACACAAAAACTTCTAATTGTCAAGGTAACTTGCAAATAGTATAAAAATTGGTTCAAACAGAGGTGTTCTGCACAGTGGTATAAGGCTGCTCCCAGAAGCCACGGGGATTTAAATGAAAATCCCAATGGCAGCTATGGACTGACTCGCTATAAATTATTGGTCAGAGCCCCCAGGGGCTTGCACATCAACACAGACTATTATCTTTGCTAGAACTAGATGGTAAAATCCTACTGTTGAAGACACTTCCGATACAGGAATAGCAACTTATCTGTGTACTGAGCCCTATACGGGAAATCTATATAACACACCCCCAGACACATACACACACACTCATACACCCACAGATACACATGCATGCACACACACACAAACACATGCACACACAGGAGACACAGAGAGAGACAAAGAGAGAGGGGGCATGTAAAATGGAGGAGACTAGTTGGGGTAAAAAGGGAGTGAGCAGGACTGTCAGGGAATAGAATAGGTTAATGGGCGTGAACGTGGCCACAATACATTGTGTGGTTGTATGAAGCTATCAAAAGAAAAAAAAGAAAAAATGAGAATGGAAAACATATTTACTTGTTTCAATTTTGCAGAAGAACAAATAAAACACCACCACCTTGAGCATGCCCCCCCCCCCCCCCCGCCACTTCCACACAGAGTCAGCTCATAATATGAGAAGCATCAGCCATAACGAATACATCGGAGATGTGACATGAGCTAGAAATACTTTCGGAATGAATACTTTTCCACAGAGAGATCTTACAGAATGCCCACAACTGTGTTTTTTTTAAATGGGCTATTACTATGCCTAAATTTCAGGTGAAGAAAGCAAACAGCTGCTAACAATGAGAAGGGGCGTCTTTCGGAAGTTGAGACAAAGGGGTAACAGAGCTGGTGTCAACCTTTGAATCCTGTCCAAAAGAAAGCCATTGGCAGGAGTGAAGCCCAGAGTTGCAGCGGCGAAGCCCAGAACTGCCTTCTTTCAGAGGACCACTGGGGCTTTCTCTCCAGATTCTCTTGTGGAGACAGAAACTAATGCTGTTTGTGATACTCAAGAAGCCTGAGGTCTAGCTGGTCACCATAGGAAGTGCGAGTTCTGTATAAGGGGAGCTCTGCTTTCTCAGCAGTGGGGAAGCTGGAAAGGAATGGGCCCAGCCGCCTTTGTTGGTGTTGGGTCTAGGACAAGGCTCAGCACAGTACTTTGGGAAGAACTTCTGAGGGAGTTTAAGTAGATGGCTGAACACACAGAGGACACACCCTAGTAGCATTCATCAGACCCGGGCTACAGATAAACGAGTAGGGTTCTTCTCTGCACCCTCTGGACAGCTGAGAAATAGTGTAGGACCAAAGCTTTACTGAAGAGACATCAGATGCCCTGTGATTAGTTCCGCAAAGGATTAAGTAAGGCTCCACACCACAACCAGAGCATCGGTTATGGCTATCACCAAAACACGGGGTTATCTTCACCCAGTTAGCCTACTCCATATTCTCGTTTGTTCAGTTGGCTTATGTAAGTATGTCGGACCAGAGGAACATCTGAGAAAGATGTGGGGATTGGGAAAAAGGTAAAGATAAGACAAAAAGTAGTTTAAAGTCTAGAAGTCATATTTTAGGTGTGTCTGGGAAGGAGCTATTGGAGCACGGCAGTGATTTAGTAGGGCTGAGAAAATGGTGGGACCTGCAGAACTGTAGCAAAAGTGAGGAAAGGAATTGATGGGCCAGGTGGAGCACCCTTCTTTACGCAGCTTTACATACTCTGCTGCCTCAAGCTGGCTGATAATCTTTAGGAACCTTGCTGGGAGCGGCCACCTCAGCACAAAGTATAAAAGCAGCGGGAGGCAGTCCACTTGTTGACTGCTAAAGTCTTCAGTATAGTTACATGTGTACTAACTGCCTTCACCATAACATGCCTGGTGCATGTCCAGGTGAGCAGAGATGTGTCTACTGACAGGACATTCGTGGCAGGTGATCCAAATGTCTTCATTAGGAGTGCACACAAAGTCATCATTGCATGGGGATTACAAACCATATAGAGCCTCATTGAATATTTTCCAATTTCTTATTTGTGCAAGTTGTTCATGTGTATGTGCATGGTTTGCATATGTAGGAGAACAGTGTTGCAAGTTCTTCGTGTATGTGGAGCTCAAAGGTTAATGTTAGGATTCATCCTCAATGGCACTTCTACCTAACTCACTGAGACAGGACTCTCAATCAAACCCAGAGCTTGCTGATGTAGCCAGTCTTGCAAACCTACTTGATCTCAGGATCCTCTGTGACCACCTTCTGAGGCTGAAGTTACACGTGGGTTTCCACACTGACCCAGAATGACCCAGAATTTCTATCAGTTTCTGAGATTCTGAACTGTCGTCCTCATACCTGTGCACCAATGGCTTTAGCTGCAGATTTGCCTCCTGGTCCTCACGCTTCTTATGGCTTCATTGGGCATTTATTTCTAAGTCCGAAACCTCAAAGCTTCTCAGGGTCTGACACAAGCAGGAGGTAGGGGGAGGGGGTTGATTTGACTCTTCACCCTCTACCCTCTTGCCTTGGGAAGTGCCAAGTAGCACCTGAATCAGGTGGCTTCTCAGCCCCAGATTCTGGCCCCAGTTTTCACAGTTAGCTGGAAGTTCGGGCCAGTCCCTTTTTCTTTGTGACCCAGCTGTAGAATGGTGCATATGGAGAACATCAGTGTCGAAAGGTGTCCTGAAATCTGTCCTTAGAGAAGGGTGTGGAAGCATGTTAGACTAGCTCAGGTCTGCAAATAGGTTTTTGTCTTGTTTTGTCTTGCTTTGTTTCTCTTACTTCACGTGAATTCACTAAATTGAAGGCTCGCACAGAGATTATTTTCTCATGGTCATCTACATTGCTGGTCTTGTGGCATTCATGTTACCATGAGAACTGCATCACTAACCAATGCTTCTAGTCACTCATAAAAGTCATTTCTGCCTACCTTTTCAGGAAGATTGAGATGATTTAACTGGTTTTCTTTGGGCCAAGTTCCTATATTTAGCTCACTCCTGGACATACTGCACACATGATGTATAACTTTCTAAAAATGTGTGACAAACTCTTGGTCACACCCCCACAGAATGACTTGATTTCAATCTTTCCTCCTGCTTTTGGGGGAGGGCATCCTGAAGGAAAAGGGAATATCTTGTGGATCTGCTAAAGCCTTGAGATTCTGACTCATGTTGATGGCTTGAACTGGCCAGGGATATTTCACAAACAACCAGAGGAAATCGACATGACAAGTTGTTCTCCGTGATGAGCAGGCTCTTAATCAAACAGACAGCACCTCATCTCTGTGCTCATGAGCTTCACTCTGCGGTACAATTCCATTCGTCCTTGGGCACAATAAGCAGTGGCACATTTTTTTTTATTTACGTAAGTTCAAATATCAATTATGTGATTATCAAGTGCATTTCTAATGCCTTTAAGTTTCTGACAAGCGCAGCTTTCTCCTGACCCGAAGATCCTTTCTATGCTGTGTCTTAGCTCTGAGAAACACCTCTGGCAATGGCTTGTGTCCGCAGGACTGGCTTTGCCTTTGGTCCTTGGGTATGGCAGTATAACCCACGCTCACTCTGACTGGAACCTTGACTCCCTACCCTCTTGACTGCTGCCCAGTACCCCAAGTTTCTTTAATGATCCTATGCTAGGGCTTTGTCAGCAATCAGCTCCACCAAGGCAGACCCTGCATGTGGTTCCTGTGGATTCCCCTCCTGGCTTCTCAGCGCTGCGGCTCACCTGCTAATCTGCTATCAGACAGGACTGAAGCCTGACTGCCACTCATCCTGCCAAGAGACCCACAGGCAGAGTTATGGAAGTCCCTGGGCCAAATTCTGAATCATGTGGAAAAATCTGAAACACAGTCAGGGTAGCCTCCAGGTCTGTCTTAGGACTTTGTGGTATTCAGGAGAGTTGGTTCCAGTCTTCGAGCACCTACTCTGAGGTGCTTGGCTAGCTGGCTGTCGCTTGCAGTGCCTGGATATACTGGGGTTCTTGCCTTTGCTTGGCTTCTGCCAGTCTGGGACCAGCAATTCACAGCAACTCAGTTTCTAGTGCCTGTTTCAGAGGCCTAGATAAATGCCTTTTTTTTTTTTTTTTTTTTTTTTTTTTTTTGAGTGCAAATGACAGGAAGGCCAGTGCAGGAGCTCTCGAAAGTGAAGGTGGCTCTTTTGAGTTCCCTCTCTAGATTCCACTTCTCTTAGAAACCTCTTTCCTTCAATTCTTACCTGACCTTTCATCATTTTAACATTATGGACTTGAGACCCCACCCACCAGATAGGGTCCCCTTTCGTCATTGGTTTGCAATTCACTCTGTCATTTGGAAACTGATCAACAGCCAGTCCTTCCAGCCATCTACGCTATGGCAAATCCTTTCCGTTCCTACAGTATCCTTAGCTTTTTCCTAGGCTGAATTATTCTGAATCCTTTTGATATTTGATATTGGGGCCTCTAAGTGTCTCATCTGGAACAAGCCTTGCCATGCTGAGGCGTCAAAGCAATAAGTTCCCACTGGAGACCAGCAAAGGCCAATGATCCGCTGATTCCCTCTATCTTTTCAGTTCTACAAGGTCCTGTTCTGAAGGGTGTACACATAGAGAAGATGTGGAGGAGCTGGTCCCTTGAGAGGAGAGGCCCTCTGTGTTGGCCTTTCTGATATGTTATAATAGGCAGGGGGGTGTCTCGGAAGGAATAGAGCAGAATGGAGACACTAGGGAACACAGATGCAATCCTGTATAGTATAGACAGGAAACTGCCTCTACAGATGCCTCAGGATTGGTAGTGAGTCTGGCACTGAAGCTCTGTGGTACCTGAGTCTTTCCCCTCCCCTGGAGAAGAACTTGGAAGCCTCATGCAAACTGTGTGTCCATCTGCAGTCTGGGAGTCAGGACAGAGTAATTTTTCAATTTCCCTTCTATAGACCAATACTGAGCTGTTAAATAAACACCTGACGACTCACGTCTTTCCTTTTCCCCAAAGCCCAATTTGGACAGACTCTCCTTTGCCAGCTCTGCTCTGTGGCCTCCCACACAATGGCACGGGTTCACCCAGCCAAAGTGTTTCCAGAATCCAGTGCCCCTCCACCAACGCTCCCTGGAAGCAGAATTAACAGAGTGCCTTGCAATCCTAGGGGAGGCTGCTATTGTTTGATATACCAGCGTGCTGATGATAGCTCGCCAGCCTTGTCATTTTAGAAGCTATGTTGGCTTCCTTAAGCATCCACTTCCGAAGACTCTTTGTTCCACAGAACCTGTCATTTCCAACTATGAGGAACAGAGAAAATAGCATCCTAACTAAGCGATACAAAGGATTTTTTTTAAAAAAAATCCTTGTATTTTAATAAGGGTCTTTTAAATATAAAACTCAGGGCGTGCTCACAGGACTTCAGTATTGCCAAATATTCAGTTTATATTCTCATTATTTACATCCCCCATCTTAACAACCATAATCACAAGGGAGTTTTCCCCCATATGGTGATCATGCGGCAGGGTAAGCTGCCCTGGCCCCATTTTTCTTTTCAGTGATGTGCTTTAAGAATGCTGTTCCTTTTGTGCACTCCAACACCACGTGGGAGCTTTGGCCTGACTCTGCTCAGTGGCAAGGCTGAGGTAGATGGGTCACGGGAGGAGCACAATCATGCAGGCCCTGTGCTCAGGGACATAGAGCGATGCCTTCCTCTGGCCCTGTTCTCAACGGTAGCTTCTAATATGACATCTACCAGCTTCTACCCTTTCTTAGAAATATTTCCTAGCATTCCTAAGCCGAGGCTGAAGAAATGTTCCTCATTTCTCCTCCTAGGACTCTCTGGCCTTGCTGTTTCTTTACAACTTTGGGGTCAGTGGGGTTTGCCAGAGCATTTTGTTAGGACTGCATGCTCAGAGGCAGGGGGAGGTGATGGGATGACTCTTGTTAGCCACTGAGGATGGATACATGCCCTGTTGTGGCCGACACCTAGGCTGCAGGTTATGGTCTGTTTAAAAGCTGGGAGAAAAAAAATCTTTCCTCTATTGTCCTTGGGCTACACACTGGCTTCATCCTAGACTCAGGACACTCTCTTTGTGAGCGCTGTTAACATATTTGTTTACAAACTAAAGTCATCTCTGTCACTGCCAGCTGAAACTAGGGGCACTTTCAACAATTACAGAGCCACAAAGTGAAAAAGCAAATGAGTGAGAGACCATAGAAGGTGCCCAGGAGGGGGGATGGCATTCGAGCATCACCCTTCTGCTGCTGAGAGTGTGGAAAGCAAGGGATCTTGGGAGTCTTAGCAGTTTATGAGTCTTTACAGCTCGCCATTCCGGGCAGCCCAGCACAAGCGCTTAATGGTGCAGATGTTGCTAGTGTTCCCCTCACGAGATCCAGGTGGACTCCTGGGTTGCTTTAATTCACATCACTGCTGCTTCATTTTGATATTGTAATAAAAATGCAGTCACTTTAATATTCTACCGAGTTCAGTTTTTGTAGAACGGCCAACCTCATCCTCTCCGCACTATTTTATCCACAAAAGTCAAATCTGGAGGGAATAGCTTATTTCCTAGAAGCCCATTTTTACCTGCTGTCAGAGCACTGCCGAACACCTCAGTCTCCTAAGACCCTGCTCTCTTCTTGTCTGCACCTTGACTGCCCTCAGGCACAAGCAGCATTTTAAAGTGTGCTCACGATTATGACTGTGGATGATTAATCTCTTCAGATCCCGAGCCAGGGAAACTGACTTCCTCTGGTTATGAGAATTGATTCCCAGGTTCTTGGACAACGCTAAGGAGATGCTCTTCTTTGGAACTGACTTCTAAAACCAAGTGTACTGGTGGGTCACACATACCCATGTCTCCTTTGTTCCCGCCACATGCTGGACTGTCAAGATCCCATCCGTACATGAAGAGAATAGTTTTAGTTGGAAGACTAGTGGAAATGAAGAGTAGCTGGCATAGAGGAACTACCCAGGGAGCCGAGACTGCCCTTCCCTTCCAGAGAGGCATCAGTGAGAATGTCTCGGGAAGAAGAACCAAGAAGTGGGGATCTGGCCTAAGCCAGAGCTCTACTGAAGGCCCCTGGGAATTGACCATGTATATCATGTATCAGTGTGGACAGTGTGGCATGTTCTCTGGGGAGGAGGGTCAAAGTCTCTCCCAGTCCTGAGCAAGGCCAAACAGACCCCTGAATTGTGTTGTGTCCTTCAGGAGACTGAGCAGAAGTAAGCAGGTTCCAACTACAGGAATTCATTTGCCTCCAAATTGTAAGGAAGGCCTGGCCATGTCCCAACTCAATGCTCTCCTCTTTGACATCCATGAGTGTGGAGAACTCTATGAATAAGCAGACCCTTGACAGAGGCACAGACTTCTAATCAGGGACAGTAAAGCAAAGCTAAGGTGCTCAAGCACTAACTTATTTGGAGAGCTGGGCTCTCAGATTTTCACATGTATCTGTGCCAGCAGCCAAGTTCGTAGAGCGGGGCTCCTGTGCAGTAAGCAGATTTATGTAGTGGGTTAGTCTCAACTCACAAAGTTTGTGACTCAGCAATGTCTGCTTGACATTTATTACACTCAAGCAGACTGGCAGCCATAAATTCAGCTTTACGTGTGCAGTTAAATGCCTCCTATCATGAGACAAAGGAATAAAAGGGGGAACAGTCCACAGCTGGGCCACTTATCTTACCAAAAAACGTCATAAAAATAACAAAAGGTCATGTTGTAGTAGGATCATCTTAATGAGCATCGGTGCGCATATATTCCATCTAAGCATCAGAGACACCTGCTGTGGGGAGATACGGAGGGGCTACATGTTCATCCTGTGCTGGAGTAAGGAGGTGTCCTGAGTAGTTGCTCTGAGATCAGAATGGCTGGCCTTGAGCTCCCTGTGTGATGGTCCTGCACTGGTCAAGAGCCCATCTGGCAGAAAGAGCTGTAGGCCCAGAGGCATGTAGCTTCTGGGATAAAGGGTGTGGTGGTTTCTATGAAAATGACCCTTATAGATGCCTAGGGAATGGCATTACTGGAGATATGTCCTTTTTGGAGTCTGTATGGTCTTGTTGGAGGAAGTATGTTTCAGTCTTCCTCCTGCTGCCTGCCAATCCTGGTGTAGAACTTGAAGTTTTTTTTTTTTTTTCTAGCAACCCTGTCTGCCTGGATGCTGCCATGCATCATGCCATGATAATGGATTAAACCTCTGAACCTGTAAGCCAGCCCTCAATTAAATGCTTTCCTTTATAAGAGTTGCTGTGGTCATGGTGTCTCTTCACAGCAATGGAAACCCTAACAAAGACAAGTGGGAACAACCAGGGGTGCATATCCTGGGTGGGGGTTAGACTGGAGAACAGAGGGCCAGGGTCAGATAATGATGCCTCTCTGTAATTCACAGTGACAGCTTCTGGGGCACATTGCTTTCTGTTCTTTGGGAAGCTCTTCCCTATGGGAGTTGTTCGAGCAGTAACCTTCTCCAATGTATGCTTTAACTTCATCACATGTTTTAAAAATGAGCACGTTCAGGATGAGGATGATGGACAAGACGGTTTTAAAGATCAGTCTCGGCTGTCTATTATACTGGACAACTATTAGTTAGTTATATGGTCACAAAGAGGGAATAAAAATTGTAGAAATTTTTCAAATCTATCATAAAGTCAAGCTAAGAGTATAGCTCAGTGATAGAGGCTTGCCCAACTTCCCAATGAT
>NW_022196905.1:165442791-165446621 GCF_008632895.1 Mastomys coucha | reverse complement strand
AATCTCCTCTTTTTAGGCTGAAGGGCTCACCATTTAAACAGCATAGTGGTATAATCCTAGCACATAGGAAGTTGAGGCAAGAGGATCGAGTTTATGGCCAACCTCAGCTACAAACTCTAAAGCAACACTAAGTAATGACAATGACGCCTCTGGACCTCAATCTAAACACTGAGTAACTGAAGCTCAGGAAAACAATTATGTAATGTATTTAAGAGGAAAGCAAAGCATTGGCAGAATGATACTCTAGCCTTCCACATAGCCAACTCCCTACCATTTCCCTATAGTGCATCCTTTGCTTGTGTCTAATAACTAGGTGCTAAATTAGTAAATCTGTGTGTCCTAGTTTGGTCTCTGCTGCTGTGATTAAGCATTTTAACCAAAAGCAACTTGGGGCAAAGGGTTTACTTGGCATCCTTACTTATATCATTGAGGAAAGCCAAACCAAAAATGTAGAGGTTGGAACGGAAGCAGAGGCATCAGAGGAGCACTGTTTCCTCTGCCTTGCTCCACTACCTTCATTATACAATCCAGGCCTACCTGTGTAGGGGTGGCACCAAGGTGGACTAGCCTGCCCTTCAATTAGCAATCAAGAAAATGGCACACAGACCTGCTGGAGGGGAATCTTCACTTGAGCTCTCTTCTTCCCAGATGTGTCAAGCTCACAGCAGAGATTTCTCCTCACCCAGAGTTACATAAACAAAGCGTGCATGCAAACACACACAAACATGCACATAACACAGCACATACATACATAAACACACACACAGACAACACACAACACACACAACATAGCACACACATGCACACACAAACTCATGAACACACATACAAACACACATATACACAACACAGCACAGACACATGACACATCACATACATACATGCAATCACAGACAACACAGCACACACACACACAAACACATACAAACACACACAACACAGCAAAGATATACACACAGCACAGCACACACACGCACACAAAAACTCATACATACATACACACAACATGGCACACACATACACATGCAACACAGCACACACATATATACATACAACACATAAGCACATCCACATGTACACATAATACAGCACATACATACATAAACACACAAACACAGACAACACAGCACACACATGCAGACACAAATTCACAAACACACAAGCAATATAACACACATACAAACACATACACACACACAACACAGCATACACACATACATACACAACACAGCAAGCACATACACATACTCATACACAAAGCACACACACACAAAACACACATACACCTTTTACTGCTTCTTATAATTTGGATCATCATCTACCAAAGAGTAGAGTTTCTTAAACCTTTAAAATTTTTTCCATCTAATGGTTCCAATTTCCCTTCTCTGATTTTTTGGCTAAAGAATATAATTTCAATGAAAAAAAATGATTAGTTCTTTAAAAACCTCAGAAATAGCTGAGGTAACACCAGACACTTCCTGAGAGAGGATGGGTGTCTTTCCTACAGGACAGCACGGGAGAAGAGCTGTGAACAGTAAGAATGCCTGACTATCAAGTAGGGAAGGCGGGAACATAGGATGAGGGAGTTTCAGAGTCAGGCAGGGAGTGGGGCAAGGAACAATAAACAGAGATGAAACCTCAATATCCAGTTCTTTCTCTACTAGTACAGCCAAGCACCCCATGTCTGCTTGAGCCCTGAGTCCCAGGGGGCACCCTTTCATCCCAGAGCCCCACCGAGAATTCACGGAAAACGCTTGGCTAGTTTTCTGGGTTAAACTCTCTAAACACAAGAGAAGTTATATAAAGATATAATGAGGGCTGGCACAGGCTTATGATTAGCCTTAAATGAAGAGATGATTTTTTTTTTAAAAAAAAAAAGGATAATAAAGAATAAATATTTTAAAAATTACTTCCAGGGAGCAAGTGGCAACTTCATGGATTTTTAAACATGCCAAATGGCATATACTCAGTATACTGCTTTTAGTTTCTTGTTATCAGTCCCATTTTGAAAACCAGTATTTTCTAGTTAAGGGTGGTAAAAAGAAAATGAAGGTAGAAAGGACAAGACACCCCAAACTCTTGATAATGTGGTCCCCAAGGCCTGTGGTCACCAAGGCACATATGGGAATGAGGGAAGTGGCAGAATTCATCCACGGAACCAAGACTCCAGAGCACACAGATGTCCTCAGAGCCACAGGCTGGGAACTAGAGAGCCTTGTAGCTTTCCTTCCATGGTGCTCTCCCAGAACCTGACAGTTGGGTCTGTTGTTAGCATCCAGAACCTGCAGCGGATATGGGCGGGTCCACAGACCTGTCCCCAGGGCAACGGCCACCATTATTCCCAGAATCCATTGGGTTCAACTCCCACCTTCACCTGGGACTACTAAGTCACAGCCTGTATATATGAGACAATTCCTCCATTTCTCTCTCTCTCTCCCCCTCTCTTTCTGCGCCGCTATCCCCTTACTCCCTCTCAATTAAACCTCTTGCACGTGGAACTGTCTAAGCCTGGTGTCTACAGACGCGTCCTGCCAACTAAAACCCATCATCTGCGAGTGGAAGCTATCTTCCTTGCACACTGGCTGCTCTCTATTACGTTATCCTTAACCAGCCAAAGACATTATATTTTTGATAAAACAAGTAAACGTTTCTATGCCCTTGCCTACACAGTATGGCGTTAATAATATTAGAAGAGCCATTCACACTCCCAGTTAGTAGCTTCTCAGGGACTTCCACTGGGGGCGTGGACTGAAGGACAGAGAATAGCAGTTCTACAGGCATGATCATCAATTAAGCCAGTTTCAGTGAACAATGAGGACAAGTTTGAGACGTTTGAGCAAACACGAATACACGCAAAAAATAAATAAATAAATAAATCCCCAAATGATCTTAAAGCAGAAACCTTAGCCGCTGCAAGGAAGGTTTGAATTACTTGGGCTCTTACTGCCTGACATTCTACTATTGGAAGAGCAGCAAGCCCTGTGGAAAGTTTGCCAAGAATTCTCAAAAGAGAATTATAAGGGAATCTGTTACTGTGCTTGCAGTTATTTTCATATTCTTTAAGTTAAAAAAAAGGTTCTAGGTTTGCATTACCTTAGTTCTCAGAAGCTGAGCTGCCCTGACTGACTCTGCTGACCCCAAGGGAACTTGATCTTGGACTCAGGACAACCCCAGCTGACTCTGAGCGACAGCAGGTTGCAGGTCACGTGCTAATGGCAGTCGGAAGAAAAATGAAATTAGATTTTTCTTTTTCCCCTTACTCATATAATTTGAAGATTACAGAGTAAGGGTTTTAAAGGTCAGAGTGAATTACTAATTAAGTTGAAGCATTTGAAATTAGCATGTAAAACCTCTACTCATAATAGCGATTAAGGAATAATTAATCATGCAGAGGAAAATGGCTGCCAAGTGGAGTCAGCAGCAAAATGACTCTTTAACGAGTTGCTAGGGAGCCTCCGGGTGACGTCACTGGGAGACTGGATGGGTTTAGCTCCATTCTTTCTCTTTGGGCTACTGTAGTTGTTGTTGTTGTTGGTTTTAAACCAAGCACTACAAAAATAGCCTAATCTGTAAAATGCTTGTCCACATACTTCCTGGACAAGCAATGGGAGACCAGTGTTCAGTCCCTACCTAAAACCCAGGTAGTCTGAGCATGGTGGGGGTTGCATCCTTGAAAACCCAGTGCTACAGAGTTAGAACCAAGCAGAAGCCATGGGCTTACTAGCCAAAACAAGGTAGACAGTGCTGGAGGAACAGCACTCAAGGTTATCCTCTGGTGTCTAGGCACAAGAGCCTGCATCCCCTCCCCCCACACACACAAACACTGCTAA
>NW_022196905.1:165429670-165442781 GCF_008632895.1 Mastomys coucha | reverse complement strand
CACACACACATACACATACACACACAAATTGACAAATTGCATTTAACAAGTTTTGCAAACAGCATGATCCAGGCAGATGTTCATTAGTGCTACCAATCTCACAGGAGCTCAGAAGCACATAGAGCAGCTATGACTGCTCTTGACCTGTTATTCCAGATGTGAAGGGACCTACAGCAATGGTATCAATACTCTCAAAACCACTTTAATTTTACTATAAATGACACATTTCAACTACCATATCATTTCAGATACTCTGAAGGCTGATGTTGAGTCCCCTCTTAAGAATTTAAAATGGAACTAGAAAATATCACCCTGAGTAAGGTAACCCAATCACAAAAGAATACACATGGTATGCAGTCACTGATAAGTGCATATTAACCCAAAAGCTCGGAATACCCAAGATTCAATTTACCCTAACCCTAACTCACATGAAGCTCAAGAAGGACGACCAAAGTGTGGGTTCTTCGGTCCTTCTTAGAAGGGCGAACAAAATACCCATTGGAGGAGTTGCAGAGACAAAGTGTGGAACAGAGAGTGAAGAAAAGGCCATCCAGAGACTGCCTCACCTAGGGATCCATCCCATATACAATCACCAAACCCAGACAGTATTATGGATTCCAACAAGTGCTTGCTGATAGGTGCCTCATATAGCTGTCTCCTGAGAGGCTCTGCCAGTGTCTGACAAATAGAGGTGGATGCTTGCAGCCAAACATTGGACAGAGCACAGGGTCCCTAAAGGAGGGGCTAGAGAAAGGACCCAAGGAGCTGAAAGGGTTTGCAGCCCCATAGGAGGAACAACAATATGAACCAACCAGTACCCCCAGAGCTCCCAAGGATTAAACCACCAACCAAAGAGTATACATGGAAGGACCCATGGCTCCATGTGGAGCAGAGGATGGCCTTATCAGACATCAATGAGAGGAGTGGCCATTGGTCCTATGAAGGCTTGATGCCCCAATATAAGGGAATGCCAGGATAGGGAAGCAGAAGTAGGTAGGTTGGTGAGCAGGGGGAGGGAGGATGGGATAGGGGGTTTTCAGAGGGGAAACCAGGAAAGGGGATAACATTTGAAATGTAAAGAAAATATCTAATCAAAATTTTCAAAAAAAAAAAAAAAAGAATTTAAAAACCTTTTGGGAGACTGAGGCAGGAGACTGGCAGTTCAAGGCTAGCCTGAGATACAAGGAGAGACCCTGTCTCAAAAAAAAGACAGAAGTAAAAGTAAAACTTAAGTAATTAAATCTTTGATTTTGTTTGTTGGTTGTTTGGTGATGTCTGCTGGTGTATCTATCAATTTTCAAATGTACCCTTAGTCTATCTGCTTCTCTCGGGATGTGAGCTTCCTGCATGCTTCGATGGCAGGTGTGGCCACCACAGCTGGCCTTGACACATTACATTTAACTATCACTCGGTTGATTTGACTCACAACTCCTTAGCAAGGAAAAACATTAAGGCAGCATTTACGTACAGATTTGTATTTTAATCAGTTGTTATTTATTAATCAGCTAATCCACACAACAAACCTATGAGGTAGTTTAACATGCCTTGAATATGAACAAATTCAAAACCAGAAGGGGGTAGGGAGAACATCCACCCCTACAATAATATGTTGGACAGACAGACTTCTCTTAGTTTTATTCTTACAAAAGAAAAATAATTCACTGGACAAGCTGATCAAGAGAAAGACAGATATTTAGTGGGGAATGTCATTACAACCCGGCGGCCTCTTATTGGCGTTTAGTGTCCTGTGTTCCCACTGCCTTGTCAAAAATGTCTCACTCGGCTTTGACAGAAAGGGGGCCTCTCTACCTGGGGAGTTCCACAGGAATGCTAGTGTTATATGTGGGTTCCATTGTTTATTCTTTTTGGTACAGTTGGCCTAATAAACTCACCCCAACAGTCAGTGTGAAGATCTTTGCAGTTCCAATTTATGTGTCTCTGTCATCTAAGGGGCCAAGAAAGACCAATTCCCATTGGTCTTTTAGTCCAGCAGCAATGGATGAGAGTTTTATGGCTACTTTATCAGCAGAAGGAATCGCCGCAGCACTCGCTGCTTAGCTGATTGCTTTATGAGCATATTTATTAGTTCACTGGACTGTGGAGACTATGTATAAGGAGAGCTCGTTAATTTGGATCTCACGATGATGGCATTTGTGGCCACTGGCACATGTTGCTAGCCTCAAGCTTATACCCTTACTAAAGGGGAAGAAAATTTTGTAAAGCAAATCCAAATTGTAGGGCCAGGACTAAGGGGTGATTTAGTTTACTGAGGAATCACACCTAAGCATGGCATTCAGTGGTGGAGCACGTGGACAATGCATGTTCCATTCTAGAGATTATATCATGGAATGAAAAGAGGAGGAAGAGAAACAGGGAGATGCCTAGATCAATGGCTAATGACTGTTCCATTAAAGAAATCTCAACCTAACACGAGCCCAGTAGGTGTTGAGTTTTGCTCATTATGGCCAGAAAACTTAATGTGGTTAGCTGACATCACTCTGTACTCTGGAATAGTCAAGGTACTTTAGACACAGCCATATGGACAGCTCTCCTCTCTCATAGATGACTTTTTTCTATGTTCTCCTCAAATGTTACAGAAATAACCCAAGGTTCTTATTGTAATCACATTGCTCTCTCCTAGGGGAGCTCCATGTTACAGGGACACAGACAGGTTTGCACTTGTCTCTTTTCTTTCCAGGAGAATCAAGGGGCCCCTGAAAAACATTTGCTCTAAACCCAACTCCTATCCAGTCATAACAAAACTGGAAAGATTTAATTAACCTTATAGCCACAATAAAGAAAAAGTAAATAGCACAGTTGGTGGAGGAAAGGTGTGTCCGTTCTATAGTCCCCAGAACACAGTAGCATTTCAAGCCTTCTTACAGGTAGTAGTCTGGCCATGTGATCCCCACAGCAAGCTGGGATGACATTCCCCTCATGTGCATGGACATGAATAAACTTGAGAGCAATCAAACCAAGAAAATGTCTGGTGGGTGTTTGTGGCAGCTTGCCAAAGAGCAATGGTATTTAGATGAGGCACTCTGAAATAATCTGATTATTGTAGCTGGAGGCTTATCTATAAAGGACTTGGCAAAGCGTCACTGTAATGCAAAGGAAATCTATGTTCATAGGCTTTTCTATCTTAGGCCATTAAAAAAAATAAATACAACACTTCAGGGAGAGAGCTCTGGCACTAAACAGAAACAGAGAAAGATTTAAAAAGAAACTCAGACTATGCTTATTTTACAGCAGAATTGACAAATAAAGCTTTATTCCACACATTCGAAGAAAAGCCATCAAGGGAGGACTATAGCTCTGTGTGCTTCTTTCTAAAATAGCAAAATAAAATTGTCGTCACCACACCCCTCTTGCTTACCACCTGCAGCATGACTGTATACGGTGTGTGACCTTCCTTTTTGCAGCCATGGTCTGGTCCCTAGGGACTGTGACCTCCTCACACAACCAAACAGGCACCTTAAGAACAACACTGCATTTCCGTGTCATTTCATTTATTGCTCACTGGCTGTCACCACCTCAGATCTCTGTGGAAAGCGTTGATGTCTGGAAAAGTCTGACGTACGGTCGATTGGTGGTCACAAGGTGTAAAGGGCTGCTCCAGCCAGCTGAGAGCCCAGGAAAGGAAGTTCTGCATCTGTCTTGCAGTGACTGCAAGGCACCACTTCCCAGCACAACACAGAGCACTTAGCCCTGGAGAAGGGATTTCACAGTTGCGCTCAGACTTGATCCCTTCAAGGAGCATCAGTTCCCTGGTCCATCTTCTTCCCAGGGGAGTTCTGTTCAAAGTCACTGAATCCCAGCTCAGCAACAAGATGGAAGAGAAATAGGGGAAGGAAACTTCCTCAGGATTTAATCATTCTCTCCCTCCCCCGACACACACCAAATCATTACTGCCCCAAATTAAAGCCCACAATCCAGGTCAACTTTCTAAGAATTACTTCTCACTCTGGGGTTTAAAATTCTCCTTTGGATACCTTTAGAAAAGCAGTACATCAAGGTCAACCGCTGTGAAAACATTTTTACTTAATAGGATCATCATGCAATCAAAGTAATCCTTTTCCTAAGCTATGATCTGGCAGCTTGCAAGGAGAACTTGGCTTTGTCTTGAGACGCTTTCCATTAAGGTGATCCAGAGTGAGGGTCCTTCCTCTCCGGTCCCACCTGCGTTCATGCTCCTGGCATTTAGAGGCAAGGCTGGTCCATCAGTGTGAAGCAGGAAGGACTGGTTTTCTGTTCATTATGTAACTTCTACAAACCACAATTTGTTCTGTTTTTTTTTTTTTGTGGTTGTCTTCACCAACTATGTTCCCCATGATGACAAAAGTATATTTGTTAATGGATCTAGGAGGCTTACATGATAATCATGAAGGGTTCTCACATAAACATTGCAACTCTACGGAAATCTAGAAGAAATTGGAAATTAAATTTTCCACTCTTTGTAAGTTTGAATAATGCTCTGACTAGCTGCTGTGTGTGATTGCAGTTTAAAATTTGTGCTAAACATGTTATCAGAAGAGGATTCTTCTAAATCCAAGTATAACTTGCCACTAAATGAGAAGAAGAAAAGGAAATCTTATTTACTTTCAAAACTCAATACTGGTCATGTGTTAATCTGTGAATCCTTGGAAGAAATGTTCATTGCTCTTTTGGATCCTCTCTTGGTTGGTGAGCAGTTCTCTACCACCGAGAAATGCTGGAGTCTCTTCTTAGCTCTTGCTTGATGCTGTCACTACTTATTCTTCAGGCTGTAAGACAAAAAGGAAGACAGTAGTACCTTCTTCCATGATTGTATATGTGGGTACTCCCCTCTTCTCTCTCCTACCCTCCCATCCCTGAACCCACAAAATTTAAATGAAGCTGAATTTAGATAGTGAATCATTTGTGTGTGTGTCTCTCTGTGTGTGTGTGTGTGTGTGTGTGTGTGTGTGTGTGTGAGAGAGAGAGAGAGAGAGAGAGAGAGAGAGAGAGAGAGAGAGAGAGAGGAAGAGAGAGAGATGTGTGTGTGGAAGGTGTGGTTGGTCACCTGTGAGCGTCTGTGTGGAGCCCAGAGATCAGCTTCGAGTTTCTCCCCTTATTTCTTTCCACTTTGAATTCCTGAAAAAGGGTGTCTTCGATCAACAGCTATTTTGCTTTGGTCTTTCCTGCCCTTTAGTTCTTACAATCTTTCTGCCCCATTTTTCCATGATGGTCCTTGAGCTCTGGGGAGAGGTGTGACCACAAATGTCCTATGAGTGGCTGGACACTCCACCATCATTTATTCCTTGCACTTTGGCCAGTTGTGAGTTTCTGCACTAAACAATCTCTACTGTACAGAGAAATGTCTCTGCTAAGATACGAGGACCGTATTACACTATAGATAAAGATCCATGAGTTTAGAGGGTAGTTTGATACAATGAACATTTAGAAAACAACACTCGTAGGTTTTACTAGGGCTTGTGATCTCACCAGTCATGGTTTCTTGACCAACTTTGCAGTAGCAGGCATGAGGGTCCTCCTGCAACCTGGGCCTTACAGCTTAGTAGAAAGCAGGTGTTTACCCCTCTAACATCTGTGCAACTACTGCAACTATGAATATAGCTTCTCATACTGGTTATTATTGCAGTAAACAGAGTTCACAGGAAGGTGATACTGTTTGGGTAGCCCCACAGCAGCCTGGATAGCATCGCACAGTACTGACAACCAAACGTCTTGATGGTAATCTAAAGAATGAACGGTCAGCAACTACAAAGTAAAACACTACCACTCATCTGAAACCTCATTTTCCAACAAAAATGCTATTGGAGAACATTCTTAGTATTGTAGTAAGGATTTGAGCACTGTTAGTAGAATGCAAACCTCATAAAACTAGAGACTCTACACTTTTCTTCTGTTTAATGGTTTTGAAATTTTGCCTTGAAGTGACCTGGAAACCAGAGTCATTTTTTTAAATAGTTGGTTCTAAAAAGAGAAAAAAAAACCCTGTTTTAAAAACCTTGCGTTTGGTTTCTGCCGCTGCCAGTTCATGACCTAAGGAAATTGTAGTGCCCTTGTCAACTGCATGAATTAATTCAACATAAAGGCCAAAAGTTCATCCTGAGCAAACAAGTATATTTCCATCTCCATAAACTGTGGAGATGAACCCTTTTGAAATGAAAATCAGTCTGGCTCACACATACCCACGGTACAAATGAGGAGACCACGCACATCTACAGCTGGGCAGTCCTCAGTCCCAGGTGCTTCACTCTTGGAGCACAGATGAGGAGAGATTTTTAACTTATACTGAGAATGGTATCGTAAGGATTTAATTTCACAATGAGGAAAAATACCATTCGGATCCCTTTATAGTCAGAATAATTATTCAGATCCTTTCTGAGCACAGAGAAATAATGACAAATTAAAGCGCCTTTCAATTCCATATAGCTTTTCTAATTATTCTCCTGTTGCTGGTATCCTTGCTGAAATGGCTCCTTCATATTTTACTCAACATCCCATCTGATAAAAAGAACATGGAAATTTTTACTGCTATTAATAAATATGGAGCCATCCAATCCGAGCAGAAAATTCTTTTTCATCTGAGAGATAAGCTGCATAATTCATATATTTTCAGAAATTTCTTAAAATAGAAAATTGAAGAAAAGCGTAGGAAGGAGAATTCATTACATTGTTTCTATTTCTGTGGAGGGCTGATGCTCTAGTTTGCTGTCTGTTGCTATCATAAACACCATGATGAAAAGCAAGGGGTTTATTTAATCATATAAGTTATAATCCATCATCAAGGGAAGCTACCCCAGGAGCCTGGAGCGGATGCTAAAGTAGTAACCATGGAGGCACGCCTTGCCTCCAGGATCACACTAAGCTACCTGTCTTATACAACCTAGGCCTGCCTGCTTAGGGATGGTCCTGCCCACAGGATCTGGTCCTCCTCCATCAATGACTAACCAAGAAAATCCATTACAGACATGATCACAGGCCAGACCAACTGAAGCAGTTCTCCAGTGAAGATCTCTCTTCCCAGCTATGTTAGCAAATCGGGTTAGCCAACAAGACTGGTCATCACAGTAGTCTCACGGTCCATCTTCCTTTGGATCAAATTGGAAGAGAGAATTCAGTCTCATCCTGCACGTGTCAATCACACAGGTCACTTTCCTTAACAATGAGAGCACATCATAACCAGTATAAGCATACGGCCCCTTTTCACCTTTGCTACCCTTAGGAGAACACTAGACATTAAGGAATACTTTTCTTGGGTTCTTGGAACGCCATTAGAATGAAATGGAATCATCGACCAAGACTGCATTCGTGCATCTTCCAAAAGAATTCTCCACGTAAGAGAACCAAGTAGTTGCATATAACTCTTGTGAACTGTAGCTTCTATAGTAGCCACAGCCATGCAGGGGTTGTGATGGCCTTTCGAAGAAGCCAGATGAAAACTGTGCCTCAGGATCAGGTAAACACAAGAACATCTGCTCTTCCTATCCCTGCCTTGTGCTGCGCATTAGCTCCAAAAGATTCAAAAGGGTAGGTTGTGCCCCCACCTGATGCCAGACAGACCATGTAGCATCATAAGAACCACGGAGAAACGATCCCACCTTTGAAAATGACCAGAAATGTATGCATGTAGTCTTCCGTGATTAGATAAGAGTGAATATTTGAACGGGGTTATTAGAGGGAAATGGAATGACCCATTTTTCCCCCACACTAAATTTCAGCTGTTCCATAAATAAGCTAAAACCCAAAGCAGAACACCACTACTGCCTGGTTTCATAGAGCTGAGTTTCTGACAGCAAACAGTGATCAAATGCCACCACAGGCCACGGTTTGTATGAAATGACACAGGCAGAAGTGCCAGGCAAAGAGGAGCCATGTTCTTAGATTTCTCCACCAAACAATCATGATTTTAACCTGTTTGACTGCCAAACTGTCCCGGAGGCTGAGGCCAGAGAATTGCAAGGTCAAGGTCCTGAGTTCAAGGTCAGCCAGAGCAACTCAGTGAGGCACTTTCTCAAGATAAAAAGTCAGAAAGCAAACAGAGGGCTAACGATGTAGCGCAGTGCTACACTTAACTAACATGTATTATGCCTAGGTTTTAACCCCAGCACCAAAACCACTCAACTATGTTCCTGAAAGTACATGGTAGCCAAAGACTTAACAGGTTTGCTCAACTTTCTTAGATGGCACAATGAAAACTCAAGTTCAATTGTATTTCTCAGAGTCCACTATTTCTATTCCTCCTTTCTTGCATTCCCTAATGTCAAGACAGGATTCGGGGCTTTATCCTGTGGTGCCTTTTCCCTTTCAGCCACCAATCAATTACAGATCTGTTGGCTTCCCGCTTCACTCCACATCTGCTATTACCTCAGCATCGCAGAACCTCGGCTTGCTCCAGAACAGAAAAACATAGTCCCATGGAACAGAAAGGATACTGTAACACTGGCAGCTGCCTTCTGACTCTGGACCACCTTATGCCAATCATGCCCCGGGGTAACTCCTCCCCATTCTAATTCTGGACTTCTGACTCTAAACTACCTCATGCCAATCTCGCCCTGGAGTAACTCCTCCCCACCCCGATTCTGGAGATGGCTTGAGGTCTCTGCCCCCATCACATTCTCCACCTCATGCCAATCAAGCCCTGGGGTAACTCCTCCCCATTCTGATTCTGGAGTTCTGACTTTGGACCACCTCGTGCTAATCATGCCCCGGGGTAACTCCTTCCCACCCTGATTCTGGAGATGGCTTGAGGTCCTCGCCCCCATCACATTCTCCACCTCATGCCAATCACGTCCTGGGGTAACTCCAACCCCACCCCGATTCTGGAGATGGCTTGAGGTCCCCACCCCCATCACATTCTCCTCCGCCATGTCTCTTTGCACAGGTTGTTCTTTCTGTCTGGAAACTGACCTGCCCTCTTTACTTGTCCAGCTGCTCTTCGTCTTTCCAAGGGACCATGCTTCCCCCAGATAATTCTTGCTTGAACCCAACCTGACACAACCAAAGTAACTGGCTCTTTTCAGTAGCCACTTTTGGAGTAGAGAAGAAAGCCTTAAGAAAATGAACAAGCTCCGGGAGGTTATGAGCGATTTCTATGCGCATGAAAGCAGACGGTCAAAGGACACCCTGCTTCTGAGGAGAGTCATTCTGGAGAGCGAAGGGTTCAGGAAATAGTGGAGAGTGGAGAAAGAACATGGGCGAAGCTGGAAGAAGATGATGATGATGAGTCTGTGCTTTTACATTGCTACCTCTGAATAATGCCTGAATCTTAAATGTCTAAATGAACGAAATAGCTGTAGTGCTCGATTTTAGTGGCGTTCTGTGCCGTTTGGTGGGTAGAGGGAGTAGAGAGAAGGAGGACTCAAATATACGAGGGAGAAAGAGAGACACAGACGCAGACTGTGTGAGTTACAAGTGCTGCCAGGCCTTGGGAAGCTGCAGGGGCAAGACCCTGCTGCCTCAGAGAGCCTGAGGGCAGACGGGGCTCAGTTGGCATCAGATAAGCACAGAGATGAATGTATTCACATCTATCCTGGGAAAACAAATCCCATACATTTATAGCCCATGGGACTGGGAAGTAATTTCGGAAAATTCAGTTATCATGAACAGAAATCATGAGCAGCCCAAAGTATCCACTATTTACATGGAATTCAGATATGCAGCTTCCTAATGCACAAAGACTTACACAATTGACAAAAAAGGAGATTTGTAATTAACTTACCAAAGCACCTTTAAAAAAAAGCCTCCATTGCTTATATAAAATTTGCATTGTTCATATGCAAATGAATGCTCCTGGTGTATTTTAGAATAGTTTATTCCCTTAAGAAGGCAAACATTCGCTTTATAATCTTGTTTACACTATTCATTTGCTTTGCAAAACATTTTCCCCCACAAAAATCTCAAAATAATGAAAAGTTAGAGCCAGAGGGACCCCAGGGATTATCTAAGGAAACTCTGTACCAGTGCTTTATAAATACAAAGCCTGACAGAGCCCCTAATCCACAGGGACACCATGCTTGCTATACCTGAGACCCTTACAGCAAAGCTCCCCCTTGCGGGTGACTCTCCTGTTTGGAGGTTTTAGCTTCAGGGACAAATGTAAACAGAGCGAGAAGTTCACAAAACCCTAAGGTCTGAGGCCCCATTGGGCCCCAGCAACTGGAGAGGCGGAGTGGGCGGAGACTTGTTCCCCTTTCCACTCACAACTGTTTCTGCTCATTTACAAGCCTCAGCAACCATATTCTCTTCTCCAACTTCCTTGAGTCTCCTCTTCCTTCACTATTTCTCTGGACTTGGAGTCTTGTCCTAGCCGCTCTCCTGGATTACCTCAGTGACTTCCTAATTTCATGATGGAACCATTTGTTGATGTTCTGAGCCCAGTGCGAAGGTTGGGCCTATCTCTTTCTAACTCCACATTGTCTATGTTTTTATAAGGCCTGACAGAGCCAGTCCTTAACTTCCCCTCATAAGAGCATCACACAGAACACTCATAAGACATGAGAAAAATGAAAAGGAATCAAATGGCACATCTGGAAGAAGCAGCCCCAAGTGTGCGCATTGCTCACCCACTCCCCGTTCTAAACAAGCCCCCTGCCAAGCCTTATTTTCAGGGAGACTTAGAGCATCGCATCCCTATTCCTCACCCATTTACTATTCCTCCTTAGTCAAAGGATTTGTGATCGACTGTTAGGAAACTTGATTTCAAACCTCTTATCAGAGGGGTGATTCTGTAGCTAAGAGTGAGTACTACTGCTCCAGAGGACCTGAGTTCGGTTCCAGAACCTAAGTCAGGTATACCTCCAGCTCTAAGGGTCTGACATTGTCTTCTGGCTTCCAAGGTCATACACACACACACACAAACACACACACACACACACACACATACACATACATGCACACCCATGCGCGCGCGCACACACACACACACACACACACACATACACACACGCATGCACGCACTTAAAAACAAACAAAAGGCCAACCACACACCCATAGCAGTCAGTGGATGTTCGTGGCTGCATCGCTAACTTTTTTATCCTCATTAATCTCTAAAACAAAGACATCAGTAGCATCTTCCTCAACAGGAGCTTCATGAAGAAGAGATGAGAAAACGCATGTACCTGGGAATGACTAAGAATGCTGAGATGTTTGCGCCCCTGCTGGTACCCTTAGTCACCAGAAAACTTGCTGGTGTATGTGGGCTAGTCTGCATAGAACGTGTGCTGAGTTTCATTATGTGCAAGTGTGACATCATCATGATGTCGTAGTTTTATTTACTTAATGTAGGCCAATTTAAGAAGATTCTTGCAGAAGTGTTTGGCTTTTTCTCCGGGTGCTTAAGGTGGAGATCTTCAGCACCAAGAGGAATCTGCCCTGTTCGTGACGGGACGTGATAGTTTGTGGTGGTAAGGTGGCAATGTTACCGAGTCCTGAGGTAGTTCCAGAACAGAAGTTAGTCACACTTGAAAAGAGCAACTGCTCCATCAGAGGGGAGAGCCTAAAGCATGCCTGCCCAGCCTCAGGGAGGGTAGAGTATTGGAGCCAGAGCAGAGTCACAGCCACCACACAATGAGGCCGCTGTCCTGTCTGCCCACCCCAGGGCTCAGCTGGCCTTCCTGAGCAAGTTCCTTAACATGTGTCCCCATATCACAAGGACAGGACACAGAAGCTCAGGGAAGGCTAAACCCCAGACCTTGTCTTCAATGCCTTCTCATTTGATTGGTTCCCATTTGTATCCAAATAAAACTAATTAGAAGCCTAACTTTTCCCTGGATGCTGGGATTCCTCCCAGTGAACTAGAGGCCACAGCGGGAACTCATAGATGCGTTGCTAAGGAGAGGTACAGGTGGGGGGAGGAGCCCGGGGCTTACAGCTGGTGTTTGATGTGCAGGTCTGCTGAACACTGTAAAGTGTGCACCAACCCTGGGCAGTGCTAGAATTGGCTGGTACAAGCTTAGGTCATTCTTGGAATTTATTATTATTATTGTTATTATTATTATTATTATCATTTAATTATTATTATTTATTTTTATTTTTACATCAGAGCCCATCATCATGTAGCACAAATGCTGAAAAGGTTCTAGGTGCCAGATCAGGAAATTTTTCTGCAGTGTGACTAACTTCTGTTCTGGAACTACCTCAGGACTCGGTAACATTACCACTGTACCACCACCGTGACAGAAACACTTCAGTAGCTGTCAGAGAGAAGGCTTCGTTTTCAAATGTCTAAACTCAAAACCTCAGCCTGAGCTATCTCTGTGGCCTTGCCTCAGTTTCCCAGCCCATGAAATGGGTATACTATAGCGATGCATAGACTTCACCAGGATGCTGTGAAGATTTGGCTACTAAATGAAAGGACTATGAAGCTGGTACAAGAGAAACAGCACTTGTTCTCTTGTAACCCCTATTCTTTTTATTCATCATCTGCATGGGCTTCAGTTTTAGGGGGAGTTGGCTGTGAGTCTGAGGTGACTGGCAGGTGCAGGTGTGGGGGCTTGAACCAGAGCTAACTTCTAGAGACCAAAGACAGTTGAGGTTCCGTCTGCCCTGTGGGATGTGACGGAAGTGGCCAGAAGATGGTAGGTGGGAAGGGTGTTAACTGATTGATGGATATGTGATAGTACTCCTGCTAAAGAAGGTTTCACCCCTACTGCGGGATCCACAGCCATGTGTGGCTGAAGTATAAAACAATGTAAGCTAAATACTATCAAATGGCAGTCGCCCCCCCCACATCAGCTGCATTGCAAGTGTACACAACTGTACACAGCTCTGGTACCATGCTGTAGAGTGGACACAAAACTTCTACAACACCACAGAAGTTTCTAAGGACAGAGCAGGGCTGGGGCCACCAAATGTCTCTTCAATTCAATACACTTTGCAACCTAAACCACAGTGCTCTTTTTGAGTTTCTGCAGGTATGTGTGTTAGCATTTCTTCTAGGCTCCACCCCACAGTTACCTGGCAACAGCCAAGCGTGCCTGACCCACTATAAAAGGGGCCACCAGCCCTCTCCTCAAAAATCTTCTCTTGCTTTTTTTCTCTCTTCTCTCTTTGTCTGTTCTTTCCCCATTCCCCTCCCCTACTCTCTCTATGTGTTCATGGCTAACCTCTACTCATCCTCTCTCTC
>NW_022196905.1:165413170-165429660 GCF_008632895.1 Mastomys coucha | reverse complement strand
CTCTCCCTTCCCCTGTCTCTACTACCCCTCAACTCCCCTCCCCATGCCCTGAATAAACTCTGTTCTATACTCTACCATCATGTGGCTGATACCTTAGGGGGAAGGGATGCCTCAGCGTGGGCATCCTTGCCCTATACCTGGCCTCCACCAAACACATCCTGGCCTTCTTTTCCTTTTTTTATAAAACACAACAATGGGAAACATTCATTTCTTTCTCACAGATAGAAAAGCAAATGAAGAAACAGTGGGGGATTTTTGTATAGATGAACCTTCCCACCTGGCCTCCACCTCCCTCAAGTGCTTTAGTCTTCAGTAGACAAAGAGAAGTTGACACACCTTCAGAAATAGTGGGTCCCCCTGTTCAGCTCACTGTCAAACCTCCTGCAGAGCATGGCTTCTGAAAACCTGGGAGCCTGGCAACACCAACTCATGCCTGCTGTGCTCAGGACAGCAATGGTCTGCAGCAGACTGAGGGAGGCCATGTCCAACACTGGCCTGGGACAGAGTGCGCGAAAGCTGCAGAGGCCACGCAGTAGAAGACCAGGACAGAGCTGATAGGAGTGAGTTTGGGTAGCAATGGTCTGATGAAAGGACACTGGTAACTGCCCTTTAGAAGAAATGTTGGTGAGTTATACCTGAGAGAAGAACAGGACCTGTGCCACCTTGTTGTCAGAGACACAGTGCCAAGCTGGGAAGCAGAGAGGGGCAGCGGGGCAATGAAAGAGAAGCTGAGACTCTAGACCCCTGGAGGAGACCCTGGGTTGGATTCTAGTACCCCAGCTGCCTGGCTGCTGCTAGCAAGAGCAGAAGCATGATAACAAAGATTGTTACAACACATCTGGGCAATGATTAGATCGAATACCTCAAACCTGGTATGCATTCACTTTCTGTGGTGCAGTGAGAGGAAGGCTGACCATGAAAGAATGTATCTCAAAATTACTGCTCCCCAGTGCCACTGCATGTCCCTGTGCCTCAGTCTCATTATCTGTTCAGTGAGTAGGAAGATGAGCCATTCTAGAGTCCCCCTTCCTTTCTATGTACTGATGTAGCTTTCACAAGGGCAGTACAATAGAGACAAACCCAACCCTGTCTGCTATTTGTTTCCAAGTTCACCAATTTTCAGTGAGTCTTGTCAATAATGACCACATACACCAAAACGGCAAATCCACAGGGTGAATTCTGCTCCAGCTTTGTTTCTCTCCAACACCAGGGCTTACACCCCAACCAGCGCCCAGCTGCAACACAGCAACCTTCACTGACATGTATGTCCTTATATCCACCACCCAAAGCTGCCAGCATGTTTGATAAAAGGAGCCAAACTCTCTCTTGTCATGTACAGAGAGGCTAGAGGAAGACAGTGAGACCACAGAACATGTCTGAGAGCCTGTGGTCTGCTGTGACATTCTCTAGGTCATTCAGATCAGGACCAAAACAAAAGAAACTGCATCTTACAGAGGACAAGGTCCATAGTGTCTCTGGTATGTGAACTTAGCCTTTCAAAGGACCATCCTTCCTACTGTCCCAGGAAGACATGTTGGGCATAGAATGTCACCTGACACTTTCTTTTCTTTTCTTTCTTTCTTTCTTTCTTTATTTCTTTCTTTCTTTATTTCTTCCTTCCTTTCTTTCTTTTCTTTTCTTTTCTTTTTCTTTTTTTTCTTTTTTTGAGACAGGGTTTCTCTGTGTAGCCCTGGCTGTCCTGGATCTCACTCTGTAGACCAGGCTGGCCTCAAACTCAGAAATCCACCTGCCTCCGCCTCCCAAGTGCTGGGATTAAAGGTGTGCACCACCACTGACACTTTCTACATCAGATGGCAACAGCAATTATTTCATCTCTCTGAATTGCAATTCCACAATCTCTAAAATGGGTACATGACAGGTACATAGGACATTAATGATTAATAAACAAAATAATGAGATCCCTTTACAAGTAGTTAATTCATAGTGAAAAAAGCTACTGACGTGGAAATTGTTATCTTTGAACTTCGTGTTATCAGATGATCATACAATTCACCAAGTAAGATGTTCTTCCACATTTTCGTTAAGAGTGGATAATGGGACCCACACACTGACTAGCTAAGTAAAGTGCCATCAGTCATTTTTCCTTACATGATTCTGTCACAACAGACTTTCTAACATTGAAGAAGTCTCATCTCAGGTGCAGAAAGCAAAATTCTCATCCACACAGTCATGCCAGAGCCTCGTGAGGAGACAGTCTGGAATTCAAAGGGCAATGGAGCCAGAGACGCTGCATGAAACATGGAAAAGTGGGAGGCACCAAGGGAAGGAGCCCAGATGTCTCCTGTCTCAAGATTGTCCTGACAAATGGCAAGACTTATTCATTTTATTTTATATTTTTTTGTTTGTTTGACGTTTTTTTTGAGATAAGTTTCTCTGTGTAGTCCTGGCTATCCTGGAACTCACTTTGTGCACTGGCCTGGCCTCAACCTCAGAGATCTGGCTGCCTTTGCCTCTCAAGGGCTAGGATTAAAGGCTTGGCCCAAGCCAAGTCTGGAATGTGACATCTGACTTCCATGTTCCTAATAAGTTATGAGAGGGAGACACTGTTAAACAAAAGCTATGGATGGATTCTGATACCTCCCAACGGATGCTCTTGGGAACCTCAGGTGTGTGCTAAGTTGGAGACGTGAATGCTACAGGAGCTGGCTGGTTGATGGAAGTGGGTCACAAAGCATGGATCTTTGCAGGTTAGTGCATAGCACCAATTCTGGATGTTCACTGCTGCTTGGTCTGCTATGCTGTGAACAGTGCCTCCATTCCATGTATCTGTTTCCCTGGAGAGACTGCCCCACCTGCTTTCCCATGGTGGACTGAATACCCTGAAACCCCAGGCAGAAGAAATCTTTCCTCCTCTTAGACATTTCTCTCGGGTATTTAGTCACACAGATGCCAAAGTGATTAATATAGGAATTAAGTCTTGATTATTTTGAAAATGTTTGGGTTGTACAGATAGGAAAAAAAGAGAGAGAGAAATGCCACTTCAAGATTTGGATTCTACTGCTATGAGCCAAAAGCTGGATAAAGACCTGGAACAGGCCATTTTCATGTGTATGCCCACTGACACCTGGTGACTTCCCAGCCTCTGCAGTGCTTCAGTAGTATATTTCTGTGGCTAATGCCCCTGGGATGGCCACAGTCATTAAGGTCAAGTGTAAGGTACACTGACAAAGAGCCTAGCGCTCGCTGTAGGTGAGGTTGAGAAATACTGTATGTGGATTCAGTAGTTCTCTGAGACACTGCCATTTCCTCACCAAACCCAGCAGAAATAGTTATTGAGTCTGCTCATCTTCACACTCCATCTCTATGGCCTGCTCTAGCTATAGAACAATGTGCTGATTAACCCCAGTGCATTCCTCCGTGCACGGAAACCTCAGCCTCATGCCTCCCAGCGGCCCGAGGGGCAAGGCCCTTGCAGGAAACTTGCAGCAATGTAAAATTGCTGGGCACGGAGAAACTGAAAAGGCAAGGAGGACCCACAGGGACCTCGCCCTCACCACAGATCTCTCTCTCATGAAAGGCAGGAAAAGGAAAAGGAGAGTGGAGTGTGTTTGGTAGAAACACACCTGCAGTACCAGCTCACCTTTGTCAAGAGGCCTGAGAGGGAGTCACTCTCACAAGGAAACATAATCCTCTTGGGCTTACCCCTTTTGCATAAATTCGGCTTCTGTAGAAACATTCACTGGAGTTTAGCTCCAAGTGTGAGCAATCTAATTCTAGGTCTTAGGATCGATTGGTTCTCATACTATAACTATTTGCTTTTAGTAATAGACAAAAAGAAATTGATTAGGGAAAAATTCAGGGCTGAGAAACAAGACACCCTGATTAAAATTCATCATGCTGACGGTGCTCATCCAGCACTGGTGCGTCCTGATGGGGAAGAAAATCTTTCTGTTGTTGTTGTTGACTTTGTTAAAGCTGAGGGAAAAACTGAAGAAATGAGTTGCATTCCTGTGGTCCTGAGAGGAAACCCTCAGTTACTGGGACAGCATAATAATCTGTCTCTAGCCCATGACCTTTTCTTTGCTGGTGACTGGCTGAGTGAGGAACAGAAGGGCTCGGAGAGGCCCTGGGAAGGCTGCAGATGCCAGGCAATGGTCTGCACCTAACCAGCTGTTACAGGAAAGAAGGTTATCTATAGCACACAGGAGTGGCTAGGAATATAGCTCCCTGCCATTTCCACAGAGCCCCTGACCAGACACATTCTGCCTGCAGTGGCTGCTCTGACAGAGGACACTGCTTTCAAGCATCTAAGCACACAACCGGATGCAGGGTAGAAGATATGCTGCTGCAGGGGTGTGTCGATGAGGAGTCAGTGACATTTCTTCAGGTGCATCCTTTGCACTTTGTGGATGAGCCTTCATTCTAGAATGGCAAAGCAGCTTCTAATAGAGTATCAATTAAACATCTGTGTGTGACATCTAAACGGAACATTTGGCTGGCTCATGGATGTCCCCGGTTCCCCATCTGTGTGTGCCATCCAGCCTCGGTGATCTCATAAACCACAGGGGGTACACCCCCCTCTGCTTGCTCTTTTGTTGATGTTTCTTCCCCCCTTTTGGCTCCTCTTAGTCTCTCACAGCCTGGCTCCCTGACCTAAAATTCAGAGACCATTAATCGGCAGCTCCGTGCTGGTACCATGAAAGCTTTTTACTGGCTATTGGAAATAAAGGAAATCATAGACTGTTGGAAAAGACATGGGCCTGGACTAGAACTGGGACATGAGTTTTACCATCTCCCAATCATGTGACTGGGGAAAGCTGTTTTTGCCTTTTTTTTTTCCAGCCCTGTCTTCTCAAATATCAAATGCAGCCATCCTGACATTTGCCCTTTCTGTAAACTTAGAGCCACAAACTGTTTTCGTATGATGGAGATACAGCAGGAAAGCAAAAATGGCAGAAGCTAGCATCTTATAGTTTGTAGGCAGAATGGTGATCATCGGAATAAGTAAAAGATACGTCACTCCAGATGCAGGTAAAGACAATGAAAGGCAGACGTCCACCAAGGACAGAGGTCAGAGGAAGGAAGGTCCCAGCCATTTATCCCTCAATAACTGGGTTGTCTCTAGTGGTTGCCAAGGAAAGCAGCAGGCAGGTCCAGCAAGAGATAAGGCAAGGGGGTGAGACCTTACTAATGAGCTCTTCAGAGGGTCAAAGGAGTCTGTGCAGCTGGAGCTGAGGAGAAGAGGCAAGAAGCTGGCAAGGGGACAAAGACCTGCCGGGAGGAAGGAATGTCAGGTGCATGTAGCCCTGTAGGCTCTTGTGCATGCCCAGATTTTTATGTGCACAGAATAGAAAGCAGTTCCAGTGGGTTGGCAACCACGTGGTAGCTCAATCGCTAAGGATGGAGTGAATTAGAAGAAGGAGATTAAAAAGATGCTGGGCTGGGGGCTGGGAGTGAGGAGGAAGATGTTACACAGCACCTAGGTATGTCTTCCTGAGAGAGAGATTTTGTAACATGTTGTTTTCAAACCTTTGCACAGCCATCGTTTCCTTCTCTCGAGACTGTGTGATTGACATGTAAAATTCTGATGGGAAGTTTTTGCATTGACTGAATAGCTAAAGCAGCAGAAATAAAGTTCATAACCAATTCATGCTGCTGTGCTACATGTTTTTGTGCGTGACTGGTTCAAGGGCTGCAGGTAATGCCATATTGCCTGGCATAAGTCCCAACATGAGGGTGCTCTTGCCTAGTGCACATGAATATGCTAGTATAATCATAACACTAAGCCTCGTATATCCTACATAGCTTTAAAAGCGGATAAAAGAGATATCTTGCAGAAGACAGAGGAAGACCAAAGCAGGATGAGGTTGGCTGGGCCCCTGACCACTTGATAATAAGCTTGTTTAGAAACCATTCTATGACTGTATAGCTGTGCTTGTTTGTTTGTCCATCTTTATTTCTGGGTTCTTCCAAGTAGATAAATGACATAAGAGATACACAGATGCTAGATGAGAAAGCTCATTCCTACATAAGGTTGTTGATTGACTTTGTGGGGTGGGATAAGAACGACTCTGGAGGAAGAGAGACAATCTCATAACTCCAACACTCATGTTGGGTGTTGATGGCTATACAAAACAATGTCAGAGAGACAAAAATATACCATATTGTTCACAGGAATTTTCACCAAGTCTATGTTTCTTTATATAATAAAGGGAACTTTGAGAATGGATCCTTTTGAGGACCTGAGCCAGGAATCCGGGAACTAGAGACTCTAACAAGGACACTGGTGATCTTGTGACAGCACTCTGGCATCTCAAGCCTTCTCCCAGCTTCTGCACGTTCCCAATTAATGCTATCCTCTGGAGGGACACTCCCCTACCTGCATATCAGTCTAAACCTAGTTTTCTTTCTTACCACATCCTCGAATCAACCACTGACTGGTTGGGAAGAGAACAGTTCTCACTGGGTCTCTTCCCTCCTTGGAGCTTTTCAATCTTCCTTCCCTGCTTTAAAACTTCTGACTTACTTGCTACTTCAGTTGGCTATTGAACATCCCATTCCTCCTGCCAAATGTTCCAGCCACAGTGAGCTCATCGCTCACCTCCAATGGAAAAGACTTGAGGCCACCCTTTGCCGTTTCTCCTGCTCAGCCAGGAATTGTGTGGTTTCCTGGGTCAATGGTGGTCCTGAGAGTATAGACCTGCAGCTCAAGTGAGAACAGTAAATGACGGGCCCCAGTGCTGAGCCTGCCTGCTTGCCCAGCTTGTTTCCAACAATAACCCAGTTGAACAGAGATGATAGGCCCTTTCCTGGAAGACAAGGAGCTGTGTTGGAGAAACTGTGACTCTTTATCAAGCAGTTCTGCTTTCTACATACAGTGGTCTAGGGTGGCAGCAGTATACCTGCTCTCTCTCTCTCTCTCTCTCTCTCTCTCTCTCTCTCTCTCCCCCTCGCTCTATGTTAGCCTTGAGGTCTGGTGGCTTTCCCTATTACCCGTAGAACCCTCACTTAATTTCACATGTACTTTCTCTAATAAAATCTTTGCATATCTAATCTTCTCATGGAATTTGCTTCTCAAAGGAGCCAGTCACAGTCTAATACAATGACCTCATGTCTTTATCATAATGGTGATGTCTTTTATATCTCTATGTCCATATCAGTAGTTCACTACCAACTAAAAAAAAATGCTTACTACATAGTAAAGTTTTGATAAATTCATAAATCAATAAACAAATCTTTCTTGATTGACTAAATGAATATACATGTGAATGACTTACGGAAGCTCAAGGACAGGGATACATATCAAAGGCTATAACAAACATGGAAGGGGAAGAGAAAAAAAAGAGAAAATACTAACCAGCAAGGGATGACTAAGAAATATTCCAAATGGGTCAGTTGAGGTTTGCATTGAAAGTATAATTATAACCAAGCATTCAAAGTTTGTTGTCTATGGCACCAGTTGTATGATTATGTGATTTTAGGCATTAGAAGAAAGCTGTGTGGAGCAGGTATGACCTTGTTGGAGGAGGTGTAGCCTTGCTGGAGTGGGTGTGGCCTTATTGGAGTGGGTGTAGCCTTGCTGGAGTGGGTGTGGCCTTGTTGGAGGAAGTGTGCCACTGTGGAGGCATGTTTTGAGGTCTCCTATGCTCAAACTATAACCAGCATCACAGTGCCTGTGGATCAAGACATAGAACTCCCAGCTCCTTCTCTAGCACCATGTCTGCCTACATGCCACCATGCTTCCTGCCTTGGCAACAATGGACTGACACTCTGAACCTGTAAGCCAGCCCAATTAAATGTTGTCCTTTATAAGCATTGCCTTGGTCATGGTATCTGTTCACAGCAACAGAGACAACAGAGACTCTAACTAGGATATGTAGATATTAGACAAATGTCATCTGTCACATGAGCAAGGTTCAGTCACCACTGGCTGAGGAAGTCGATAAGACATTTCAGATGTCTAAAAGGAACTGACTACCCACAGAGATTCTCACAATAACCCTCTTACTGCATCTGGTCTATCTCACTTCCTATTTCTTGGCATTCCCAACTCTGGTATAACAGGGTCTGAGAAACTTCCCCAATGCACTCCCCACTCTCTAGTAATCCTGACACTGGTCAATCTCCTGTGGTCACTTTACAGGAAGCAGCTCAATGCTCCATGAACCTCTGTAAACAAGATAAATTTCCTATGCTAGTTGTGCCTACAACACTGGCAAACTCAATCTACTAATGTCCAGAGGAAAATGCAGATGCCACCTCCCTGACCCATAGAGAAGTGTAGTGATATGGAAAATATGCTCTTACCTTTCCCCCCCATTCCTCTCTTCAAGAGCGTGCTGTGAAAAGACACCATGACTATGTTTCTTATAAAGGAAAGCATTTTGGCTTATAGTTCAGCGCTTCAGTCTATTGTCATTATGGCAGGAAGCATGGTAGCACACGAGAAAACATAGTGCTAGAGAAAGAGCTGATTCTCCACGTGGACCAGAAGACTGTGGGAAGACAGTGAGGTACTGGCCCTGGCTTGAGCATCTGAGGCCTCAAAGACCACCCCCAGTGACACACTTCCTCCAACAAAGCCACATCTACTACAAGCCTATACCTCCTAATAGTGACACTCCCTATAAGACTATGGGGGCCATTTTCATTTAAACTACTACAAGGAGGATCTCTATTGCTTTATATCTGCAAGACTTAATGCATTTTCGACCAATAGAAGAAAACTGAAGTAGTGGTATGTGATGTTGCAGATTTGGTCACAAAAGAAACTGTGTCTGACTCTTTGTTCTTTGTCTTGGGTTTTATACTCTGGAAGAGATGGACTGCTATCATGGCAGAGATTCTGCTGGCAGCTGCTTGAGTCCCCAAGGCACCAGACCAAATAGGCTTTGACTATAATCCTAGATCACATCATGATACTCTTACTGATCCAATAACAAGTTATCTGTTGCTTTGAGTTGATTCTATTTGGGGTAATTTGTTACATGGCACTAGATAGTTAATAAAGACCATGCTTGAGTATGCCAGTGGTTTTGAAGTTTGTTAGACATTAAAAGCCATATCTTGTGGTTTAAGCCTCTGGGACTCTTGAGCTGACAGCTTTGGGATTTGAAGGAGATTTGAAAAAGAAAACTGGAAACCATGTCTGACTCTCCTCAGCCAAGGAGGTGTTGGTGCTGGCCGCAGAGGTCTCTGAGCAGTAAAGTAAAGGTGAATGCATTCGTATGGAAATCCATGCCTGAGGTCAAATCATCCTCATAATAGCTCCACTGGAGATGTAGGGAAATCACTACTATCCATGTCACAGCCATATTAAGTGAACCATTGCCCATGAATGTTTTATAGACAATGAGAGATGTGGATGTCAGGATAATCTGTGGCTTCTGAACTTCATGAACTACATGATTCCCTCTATGGTGTCTACACATGAATCCCTTCTGTGACGGTTAAAATTACCAACTTGACAGGATTGAGAAACACCTAGAAGACAAGCTTCTAGGCAGGCCTGTTATCTAGATTATCTAGATTAGATTAACTGATGTGCATAGATCCATCTTAATTATGGTTGACTCCACTCTACAGCCTGGAGACCTGGAGTAAATAAAAAGGAAATAGCAAGCTGTGTACTGGCTTTCATTGATGTTTTTCTTGCAATGTGACCAGCTGCCTCAGCTTCACACTGCCATAGCTTGTTTACTATGATGGATTGCATCTTCAGACTGTGAGCCAAAATAAACCTTCCTTTCTTAATTGCTTTTGTTGGGTATTTTACCACAGCAAACAGAAATGTGTTATTTGTAAGTCTTGATGTGCCAGGTGTAAGTAGAGTTTAATGTGCCATTCTGGTGGGATCTTCAAAGACCAGACTGTCAAGAGAAACATGGAACACAAGCCATTCCTCTGACATTCCAACCTTAATCCAACAGGCATAAAAGGAGAGAGATTGTGGCATAAAGTGATGTGCTTTGCCTGTGAAGTTGAGAAGGGGTGAAAGGATGATTGGTCTGTTGACTAGACAGGATCTACAATCACCAAGAAAAGCCCCTGTGAATGCCTTTCAGAGATTATCTAGAGTAGGTTACTTAAGGTAGAAAGACCCACTTTATGGGATGAACCATTCCACATGGACTAGAATCCCAGACTGAATTAAAAAGGAGAGGGCAAGTCGATCACTGGGCTATTCATCATTCTGTTTCTTGACTGCAGAAACATGGTAAACTGCTGCAAGCTCTTGCTTCTCCATCCTGAGGAACTGTGCCCTTGAACTGGTAGCCAAGAATGGACTGTGCACCCTTGAACTGTAAGGCAAAATAAACCCTTCCTCCTTTAAGTTGCATTTGTCAGATACTTGGTTATAGCCAAATTTCACACCTTAACTAATACAACAAAGAAGCAACACTATCTTCTTTACCTCAATACACTCGAAAGGCAGGAGTAGAGAAGGCCTCACCTCTACTTCTAACCAGATCATCAAAGTCACCACTGTCTTCTGCCTCTGCTTTAGTAGTGACCAACCTATCAGTACCTTCTAAACTATATGAGGGTTCCTCTTCTGAGAAACAAATATTGACTAAAAGGCATCTACACTGAGGCCCAGGCAGTGCTGAAACAGGTAAACCTGTCCTCACAAGGCTCTCCTGAAACATTGAACATCTCCATAACAGACACTCTGATGCAGCCATTACTGTCTTCAACAGTAGCTGTGCATCCTGCTTATTTTCCATCTGCCTCCTTTCAGGTGCTTCTTAATCAAATCAGATCTCCTAAACCATTTTTCCCATCCATAGCAGAAACAGCATCAAGAATCTGTTATGCACTTTCTGTGGTGAGTACTGTCCTCGTATTAACAGGACACTTCTTACCACATCATGCAACAGGTACTGAAGCCCTTATTTCACAGAGAAAGATAGCAGCTAAGCTGCTTTCTCAAGCACATAGCCATGGAGGTGATGTTGGGACATGGTACATCATCAACATCCATGTGAACCATCAAGAAAGCTATGCTGCATTCTCTGCAGGCTTTCTGCAGTCCTTATTCCTTCACCTACAACATAATCTATATGCACTTCCTCTGCCTCCCTCCCTCACCTCAGTGGGGAACACTCCTATAAGCCCTGACCCTTCTGCCCTGCCTCCCTTTACTATCTCCTATTCACTTCTCCCTACCTACCCCATCTTCCTGTTTTCTTGACGTCTCCATAAACTGCATTTGCTGATCAATGGAGCCCACATCTATATTTTGAAAATTCTACGTAAACTTCATCTCTTCAGATTCTCCTTGATACCTCCTTCTTTTCAATCTGTCCAGGATTCTGACAACACAGCCAGATGACTCTTACCCTCTTAATATTGCCGTTCCATCTTTTCATCCCACAGCTGAATTTTGTGATTTTTCTGGGATGTCATTCTTGCTTGCTTCTCCTCTCACAATGTATCTTTATGATTCACCATCACCTGTGCTATTATTAACTACTGTTACATATGGGCTCTCAAAAAACCATATGCTGCATATGGGCTCTCAAAATCCATATTCCCACTTTCATCCCTACTCCCCTCAGTCCCTGTGCTTTCACTGAAAAAAAAAAAAAAAAACAAACAAACAAGCAAAAACCTTCCCTTATGATCTACAGACTCCTCAACCTTCACAGGAATAAAAGTGACCTTATGACTTTCTTCTCTCTTTCGACCTAGCTTCCTTCTTTCCTCAAGCAATACCAGCACCTTAGAAGTCTGAAGTTGTCTCATGACTCATTCCATTCTTGTTTCTCCTCACAGTGTTGTCAATGTCTTAGATAACACTCTTTCATTACTGCTTCCAGTTCTACAACCCACTTGTTCAGAAGCAAGACACCTGCCTAGACTTTACAGTACTTTCTTAATTGTTTGTTTCTTATTCTGTAAAAGTGCATATATATGGGGAGAGGGGTTGCAGGATATAAAACCTGGAATCTTGAGCATACTAGGTAAGTACCCTACTATTTAGGTCCAACTCTGGACTTGACTTTTCCTTCTCAAGACCAACTTACTTCTGTGTCATCCCATCACCTCTGTAGACATGTATGACATTGCAATAGTGCTTACTTCACTAGCTCTTATTCATAGCTCAAGCGTAATTCTCTCTTTTGCTTGCATTCCAAGACATTTTCTAGAATTTTGAAATATTTGTACCCACTTAAAAGTTTCTTTCAGAGTTCCTTTTTAAAAATATAAATCAGTCAATCAATAGAACAGAGCTTCAAAACTTCAAATAGCATCTCCCATTTAAGCAAAGATTCCTACAGAGGAGGCTGAGCCCCCATCATGTGCTTTAGTGCTTCTCCAACATGACATTATCTGCCTGATTTTAGTATTACCTACTTCTGACTATAACACTGGTTCACAGCACATGTCTTCTGGATGCCAGTCCCTTCTAAGTGCTAGGGTGTCAGCAGTGAACAAAACCCATAGAATGCTGGTACCAATGTAAATTTACTGTATTTCCAAAAGGAGACACGATAGAGACAAAAAACAGACAGACGGATAGACAGGGCTATATTGGATTGCATGGAGCTCCAGGAGCCACAAGTAAGTACAACTCCTTGTATGGTAAGAAGACTTCAGAAGATTTATGTGGGGTATTCTCTGACCTGGATCATGTTTTAAATGCTCGCCCCAGTTGCTAGATGGAAAACAGCACATAAAAAAGAAAATGGGGCATGGAAGCCAGCCAGGAAGTTGTTGTGAGGAGTAGCAGGAAGAGTGGCTGCAGTCTAGGACTGTGGAGCCAGAAGTAGAGAATGGTGGGGGCAGAGTTTGTTGAGGGTATCACAAGGCTTGTTCATAGGAAGATGTATAAATACAAGAAAGGAAGCAAGGCTAGTGACCAGACTTTGGTGTTGAGCTTCTGGCTAGGTGGTAGTGCTGGGTAGAGATACAGGAGATTGGAGGAAGAAGCATCAGGTCCTGGGGTTGGGGAATCTCAAGTATTCTCTTTTAACCACTTAACCATGTGGGAAAGCCTGTGGAGTAACTACACTGAGGGCTTGTTTGACATAAAGATTTTCAGGTGTTTATATATTATGTACACACACACACACACACACACACACACACACACACAGGGGGGCACTTGGTTAAATGTTTTTTCTTTAAGTATAAAAACAGAAAAAAAGAACAGGCAACCTAATGTGGGACCTGGGTCCTGACACTGCTGCTGAGGCTGCAGCTGCACGTTAGTTAAAAGGAGGCAATGCATAAGTATGAGAAATTTTATTATAGGAAAGAGAAAATAGGCTGGTTGTGACCATATAGTGAGAGAAAGAGAAAAAGGAGAAGAAGGAGAGGAGAAAAGAAGGAGAGAAAGAGAAAGGAGAGGAAGAAATCAAGACAGAAAGCAAGAGAGAGGGGGGACAGCAAGAAAGAGAGGAGGGCAATAGAGCAAGAGAGGAAGAAAGGAAGCAAGAGAGGACAAAGAGCAAGAGAGAGGATGAAGGCAAGAGAGAGGGGAGGGGTTGAACCGCCCCTTATATATTGTGAGGTGTGGTTATCTGTCTGTAGGGCAAGGCTATGCCTGGCTGTGGTCAGATGACTGGGGGTAGGGTCCAGCTAGGATGCTTGGAGTTTGGGGCATTGTCTATGTGACAGAACACACATCTCCTGCAGAGGCAGCTGTGAGGAGTTGGGACTGAAACAGGAGCCAGAGACCCAGGAGTTATGGCTAAACACCTTCTGTCCCTTGCAGGCAGAGATTAACCACTGGATCTCCAGGGTTCTAGACTTATACTCAACTGGGCCCAGGTTGCTTGAACAGACCACTGCCCCACAACCTAGAAATGAGCTCTTTGATCCCTCTACATCTATTTATCCTCCTTCTGCTGACAGTAATGGAGCTGGGAAAAGTCGACTCAGTCCTTACTTTACACTTCGCTTCCGCAGAAGTCTGACATGTTCCCCAGTCCTTCTCCCAGCTAGAGTGGAGTGCACCCAGACACTGCCAACAAGCCACCCCTTCCCGTCAGTCTTCAGTTCCACAATTCACAAAGTAGTTAAGCAGTTTTTTCTTTTTCTTTTTCTCTTCTTTTTTGAATGATCTTTCATAATCCTGTCAAACTTCAAATATACACACTGAGAGTAAAGTAGACAATTTCACAGAGGAGAAAGGGATATTTTATCACAGCTGCTTATCATGAACAATTCATATAAATAATACTACTTCCAATCATAGACATTCAGCCTTCCAGGAGAGCCCTGCCACACTTCCCTGCACCACAGGTACAGTGGGGAAGAGGTTCTTTTCTTCACTTATCATTTCACATATGAAAACACAAACCTTGCTTTCTTCAGGTCATATCTGAATTGCTTAGTATCCTGGGTACTATTCATTCTAGGTGCATATTAATTAGGTGCATATGCAATGCTCAGATGTACTCACCAAAGGCACATGGCTCAGGTTAGCTCATCTTCTAATAGCCTCTGCGTATATTAAAGCAGGTAGCTGGGGCTGCACGCATGTTCGGGTTTCACTGTTTCATGTGATGGGCAAGGCGCTTCTTATGTGTTGATCTTTGCTTTGACATGTAGCCACTTATCTCACTGCCCAGCACTGGTGCTCTCCTCATGCCTCTAGGTTGCACCTCATTTCTAGTATTCTCTTTCTATGGATTTGAGAATTTGTCTGTCCTCTGGCCAGCACTTATGATTTATACACATAAACACCAGACTCTCCTGAAGCTGCATCATGGAGGCTGAAGGTGGTAAGAACTGGTGTTAGGTTCAGCTTCTATTCAGGGCCTCTGGCTTGCCCTTACCCTTCCTGGCTCTAAACTTTAATGAAAGACAAACCTCAACCAGCTCCCATAATAATTACTTAAGGTCAAATTCCTAATGCATATAAGAGAGAGAGAGTGGGAGAGAGAGAGAAAGAGAGAAAGAGAGAGAGAAAGAGAGAGGGAGTGAGAGGGAGAGAGAGAAAGAGAGAGAGAAAGGGAGAGAGAGAGAAAGGGGGAGAGAGAGAGGGAGAGAGAGAGGGAGAGGGAGGGAGAGAGAGAGAGAGGAAGAGGGAGAGGGAGAGAGAGAAAGAGAGGGAGAGAGAGAAAAAGAGAGAGCTATCTGAATGACAGATGTCTCCTACTTGACTTTTCCTGTAATTGGACCATCACAGATAAACTATTTCTTTCTTTTTATTTCTGTCTCTGTTTCTCTTTTCCTCTCCCTCTCTTCCCTCCTCTTTCCCCTTCCTTCTCTTTCTTGTCCTCCCAATTCCTTCTCTATTGCATAGAATACACCAACTCTTTCCTGTAACAGAAGACTCTAACATGCCCTCTTTAAGCTCTAGTCATATCCACATGCCAGGTTTCTTTTCCAACTACTATAGAATATTCCATTTGGATAAAACATCATAATTCTGAGGTAAAGTGTCTCAACTCAGTATATTGCTTAACTGACTCGCATGCCTGCCAATCACCATCACTGTTCCTCCTACATCTCAGGCTAGGCACACAGGCCCTGTGAGCCTCTTTTGGCTCACCTTCACAATAGTGATTCCCAGTGTGGTTCATCACAATGGAGAGACTGGCACAGGCCAGGGGAGAGCCGTGGGGGAGCAGTCTGCACAGAATGTTCACTTCCACAAGAAAGAGTTCTTTTATGAATTCTATACACTGCTGTTTTTGAGTGTACTCACACACAGTCTCTGCCTTTGCATGGCATCCAGTGCTTCATACTCAAGCACTAAGTGACAGAGGAGGACCATGCTTAGAAACCCAACTACACCTGCTGTTTAAATCTAAAGGTAATGGTGGCACCTCACTGTTTAGTACCAGTAGTCAGAAAATGCATATATGTGGATCCCTGTTCCAACAGATTCATCTATAAAACCAAGGGAGCTAAGGGAGCATTGTATAAATGGGAGTGGAAATATTCTAAGAGTCACAAGATTGTGGAGTTCAGGCCTGACACTCGGAATCCACTGGAGTGACGAGTGGGCGTGACAGGTACCCATAAAGTTTTACTAACATAACTACCTAACCATGAAGTGAACAAGGACAACAATGAGAGACTTGTTAATGTGGATGGGGAAAGAACAAGAGGGCTCAACCATACACAAAGAACTACAAGCAACGGAGGAAAGCTAAGAGAATGAAAGTCTTCCTCACGAAAGAGCATGCCAATTGATTATCCAATATATAATGGTGAAGATGTAACTATGAGTAAGATTATATAGACTGAGCATGTTTTGTGTGTGTGTATTATATATATATAATGTATAATGATATATATATGATATTATATATATATCATTATACATTATATATATATATATATATATAATCTCAAAAAATAAAAATAATAAAAATAGGGTTATTTGGTTCTCTGGAGTCTAACTTCTTGAGTTCTTTGTATATATTGGATATTAGTGCTCTATCAGATATAGGATTGGTAAAGATCTTTTCCCAATTTGTTGGTTGCCATTTTGTCCTTTTGACAGTGTCCTTTGCCTTACAGAAGCTTTGTAATTTTATGAGGTCCCATTTATCAATTCTTGATCT
>NW_022196905.1:165397770-165412031 GCF_008632895.1 Mastomys coucha | reverse complement strand
TCCATTGGACTGAGCACAGGGTCCCCAGTGAAAGAGCTAGAGAAAGGACCCAAGGAGCTGAAGGGTTTGAAGCCCCTTAGGACGAACAATATGAACTAACTAGTACCTTCAGAGTTCCCAGGGACTAAACCACCAACCAAAGAGTACACATGGAGGGACTCATGGCTCTAGCAGCATATGTATAGCAGAGGATGGCCTAATTGGTCATCAATGGGAGGAGAGGCCCTTGGTTCTGTGAAAGGTCTATACTCCTGTGTAGGCAAATGCCAGGGCCAGGAAGCAGGAGGGGGTGAGATGGTAAGCAGGGGAGAGGGGAAGGGAATAGGGTTTTTTTTCCTTTGTTTTTCTTTTTTTCGGAGGGGAAACCGGGAAAGGAGATATCATATGACATGTAAATAAAGAAAATATTTAATAAAAAAATAATAAAAATAACAAAAAATAAAAAGGAAATAGTCTAAATTGGGCTCTAGAATCCGAGTTAGCACTATGCCTCAGGATTCTATCCCTTGTGCGTGATTCTGCATGAGGTAATTTATTTCTGTCTACCTCTTTTTAGAGCAGCCCATCTGAGGACAGAGAATAAGGACATGATTTATTCTACTGTGTGGTTTTTTTCCTTACAGGAAGCTGTCCCGTGAAGTCGAGACGTAGTCTAGAATTCAGGGTGTTGGAGTGTGAAGGGTTCTGGAAAGCCGAATTTCTGCCACCTCCCAGCTTTTGCTCACTGCCTTTGATATTCAAATGCACGAGGGGACAGCTATTAACCTTCCTCCTAGTCCCCAGTGGGTAGGTCTCCTCCACTGGTTTATCTCAGGTACACTCAAACTCAGAGGCCACATGCCAATGTCTACACAGATAGGACGCAAAACCACTTTGCCTTATGTTTCCATTGCTGCATTAAAAAAAAAAAAAAAAAAAAGACCAAAAATAATTTGAGAGGAAAGGATTTAATTTAGCTTACAGTTCTACATCTTAGTCCATTACTAAGGGAGGTCAGAGTAGGAACCCAGACAGGGCAGAAACCTGGTAGTAGGAGCTGACTCAGAACCCATGGAGGAGTGCTGCTTAATAATTTGCTACACATGGCTTGCTCAGTCTGCTTGTACAATCCAGGATGACTATGAAGGTATGGCACCACCCACAGTAAGCCAGGCCCTCCCAAGGCACTCATCCACCAGGAAAACACCCCATAGCCTTGTGCTTTCCCTATTGATGGTTCTCTTCCCAGATGAGCCTAGCATGTGTTAAAGTGGTCATAAAACACTAGCCAGCACACACATCTTCTCTTTCTCCTCTCTAAAACTGCCACAGGGGTGGTCCATGAGTTCAGTTCATCCACTGATGCCTTGAACTGATGCCTTGTGGACATCTAACTTGAAAACATCTAGCACATACGGCTAAGATGGTGAAGGTCTAGAAAATGTGCTTAGACCTCAGCCTCTTTCCAGCATCTCTACAGTATCTACTGACAGACTTATGTCTCTGTCTTCAACCCCTCCCATCTTCACCTCTCACAATCTTCTGGGATTTGTCATTTGCACAAGTCACACTGCAACTTATCCCAGGCTGGGATTTCTTAGGGAAAGGAGACAGAGGCACATTTTTTCCCTCTGTGGATATAATTTTGACAATTACCCAGCAGGCATATATCGGGACAAGGCTATCACTTTGAGAGAAGAAAGCAATCCGCTGAAATTGAATTAGTGGCAAACTCCGGGCTGCAGTGAGTTAAATCCTCCAATAACAATGTCAAAATCACGATACCATTCAGGAATGCTATCCATGACTGTAATCATCAAATACACTGCTGGCCTCTACCCTAATTAAGCAGTTATGGAGAGAAAGACTGATAATTATAGAACATCCATGGTGGGCACAGGATGAGATATTTTAATGAAAAGATCAAGAATAAATGTTCTTCAAGGGAAAAAAGAAGCCCACACTGGGAGCAAAGGCCCCACTTTAGAACCATGAAATGTCTCTGGTTAGAATGTCGGGCGCTAGCCAGTTCTACTCCTTCGCCTGTAAACTTATCTTTAGATGATCATTTACCAGTCCCTTAAATGAAGCTAGAGAAAGTGTTATGAGCATAAAGGAGAACGAATAATTAAAGTGATTTTTCAACAGGAAACCGACAGATCAACATCTCTAATCGTCATTCTTTGATCACAAATGTCACCTATCCTTAATGGAGTAAGTAGGTTGGGCAGGTTTCTTAACAGAGAAGTCTCCTATCAGGTGTTGCAATTTAAGTCCTCATGCATAAACAATGAGAAGTTTTCAAAGGCTACCCCAGAAAATAGGAATTTACAAGTGAAGGAAGTAATGGCTTTTGGAGAAGGCTTTGAAGTCAGACTTCAGTGATTTTTCTAGGAACAAAACTATAGCGCTGTCTTGGTGCCAATATCTGGTCCACAGCTAACACCACTTTCAACCCTGAGTCTGCTTCCCTTCCCTGCTTCTTGATTCTGATCCCAGGCTCTGGGACCTCCCTCACCTAGAACCCATCTTGGTAGGGATAATGTCATATTTTAGTACACAGTAGGCACATAATGACTCTCAGTCAGTTCAGTGACTCTTCCATAGCAGCAGCTCAGACAGCTCAGCAACCAATTGCTCTCCCGTGAGGCCACCAGCACACTCTGGTGCAGTTCTGGCGTCCCCAAGAACTGGAAGATTTCCTTTTGACACTGTTAACACTTTAGTGCTTGGAAATGTAAACAACGGGCCTGAACACTGAACCTGAGGACAGCAAACACAGCTTACGGATCTATGATTCTTCGACGTGACTTAGAATTCAGTGTGTAGTAGGTAGGCCATTCAATGGGCAGAGTAGCAGCCAGTGGATGTTCTGAAGTTCATGACATAGTGCTGTCTCACTGAAAATCTCAAGATCGTTTAGCCCCAGAAACAAGTCTCTAAATTCACCATAGTACTTTGTGCCCGTAGGATGACTAGTAAGGTCTTAAATACTGAATTAAATTTTCTTTGAAAGCTTCTTTCCCGATGTGTACCTACAAGGGAAATTGGGAGCGAAACTTGAGAAACGTTTTCCTATGGTTGGTAGTTGAATGTGCTTGCTTTCTTCGTCACCTCACAGGGGACTGACTCCATGGTTGAGGTGGCTTTCTACCTCAGATCATGCTCTCGTCTCCCTTCCAAGGGAAGCTCGTCTTTGCTCCATGGATTCCTATATGGCATGGGACACCAAGTTTAGGGCACCCAGTTCTAGTATAGTTGCTTTTGAAATCTTTTATGGAAGCTCCTGGAAAATCTTAAAGACCCATATTCTGCTTCCTGGAACACAAGCTGTGCTGACCAAAAACTAGATTTTTAAATGAGACCCATCTCCACAGAGGCATAAAGTGCCCATAGACACTCAAGGACAAATGGGTCCTAATTTAATAAGCCAGCTGCTTTTACAAACCTGAGCTTTCTCTTGGGCATATTTTTCTTTTATCCCAGAAAAAAAAATCAGAACATTGGATCTACTATTTGAACTTCATCCATTATCAAGGAAATAAAATCAGAGTTTTTAAGTTACCTATTTAAGGCACTCCTAAGATCTTCCTGTTAGGACAGAAATAAGTTCAATGGTGATGGTTTTTGCAAATAAAAGAGTAAAGTCACATGCCATCCTGCTGGGCAGCTTTTGAAGAAAGGGTGATTACATAAGAAGGGAAAAGACACAAGCTCTCTGGAGAATACAATAGCACTAGAGGGTGTGGAGACTACCTGAATTAATTGTGTCCTGGGGCTGGAAAATTCACCAACATTTCCAAAAGCTAACATTATAGATTTTGATTTTGATTTGACTACTCAGCATGAAGTTGACAAAGATTTTTTTTCTTGTAACTCAAAGAGCTATAGAAAAAATGGACATTTCCTCTTTCCTATTACAGAGAGTTGAGGGTGAGACAGGTATACATAAGTAAGACACTTCTATAAGCTGATATCTCACTCTCCAATCATAATGTATAATGTGCTAGATATTAGCTCAAAGAAGAACAAACCCATCACAGCGTTCCAGTGGCTACTTCTAAGCTACAACGAATGACAAGAGTTAACATCAGAGGCATCGTCCTCATCTGAGAACTTTTTAAAATTATTTTTATTTTTTGCCTTTTGCTTTTAAATAACAAACAAAAAATCCACCGAACCTTTTCTAATCCTGGAAAAACACAGCATTTCCAAATGTAAGCCGTCAGTTAGATTTAACCAGTCAATAGGATCCAAAATCTAATAGCAATCTCTTACCTTTAAATCCCCAAGTAGAGAGAGGATATAGTGTTAATGGTGAAATAAAAATAGAAAATGAGGAAAGGAAGCTGTGTGGAATCAGAAGGATAAAGAAGCTCCGCCAAGAATGGCCCAGACTAATGAAAGAACTCTACTCAGCAAAGAACGGGTTCAACTCCATCCTTAGGTTCAGGGCTAATCCATAATGTCTGTAGGGCAACTTGCTAATTGTAGGTGACTGACTAAATACAACTTTTAAAGAAATCAATAAATGTGTCTTTGAAACTTATTATCTCTTTATTATTATGGGTGAGCACTCATGCCACAGGGCTTGTGTAGATGTGAGAGACAATATGTAACGTTTTCTCCTACCAGCTTTAGACAGATGCCATCAAGGAACACACCCGGGTCAGGCTGGTGCTGCCAGCCCTCACCCTATAAACCATCTCACAGGCCTGTAACACTGACAATCCGATTGTTGAGTAAGGCTGGAGAAGTAAGAGGGGAAGAAAGCAGGTTACAAAGACCACAGTGAAAACACTCTGAGCGCACTTCTTCCCTTTGGCACTCCTGAGGATCACCTACAAGGCATCCCGAATCCTAGGCAAGCACGCTGTCCCTGAGCCTCACCACTGGCCACAGGAAAGATTCTTCAGTATGGTGCAAAACAAAATTCAAAATTTGAAACTATTGTATAAAATAAAGTCCAAGATGACCAGAAGTTCAGAATGGGCCACTTTGGTGCTGGCCCAGGTCAGTCCTGCTGTCCTGCTGCCTGTTGATGTTAGTTGAGGTTCTTCACTAGGAGTGGACTGTATGTCCTTCATAAGAACCCAGAGCAAATGGGAAAGAAAATGAGTAGACAGATCAATATGTGGAAAGACTGGGAACTGTGGAAGCCACAAATCTGAAGATTACCTCAGGTTACCCCAACATCCATCCACCCATTCCTCAAGATGCATTTTGGATAAACTTTAGATAACAATATTAATAATCAACTTTTTGAGGGAGAAATATTCCATGATAATTATTGTCAAAGTATTTATTACTATTTGTTATGATCTTAAAACTTAATTTTTAACATAGTCAGGATATGATGTGTGTGTGTGTGTGTGTGTGTGTGTGTGTGTGTGGTATGTGGTGTGTTTTAAGGCAGGGTCTCATGTATCTTAGGCACTACTCAAATTCACTGTGTAGCTGAGGCTAATAATGACTTTGAGCTCCTGATTTTCCCTCTGGCTTCCTCCTTTCAGTATTGATCAACATTTCTATGATCTGTTGCTTTTCACAGACGTGGGATCTAAACAAGAGGGAGGTGCTCAGTTACGTGCTCAGAGGCATACAATTGTTGCATGGCAGAGTCAAAGATGCCCTTGCTGGCCTCATTCCCACAGCTCTTTGCTGAGTCACTCCACCACAACCTTAGTTAAAAGCTCTAACCCAAGCAGCCACTCCTGTATCTAGATCCCATCAGCACTGTGTATCTTGTGTGCTTGTGTGATATTACACCCACTTATGCTGTTATTCAGATTCTTGTTTGTAACTCCTTAGCTTGATGATAGATAAGGGGTGAAGCATAGTTATCTTCATGGCCATGTGTTTCTCTTAGTACCTGCTCTACTGTCTGAGCCACTTGGTCAGTGCTCAGTAGACTTTCGTTGTTGGTTTTAGAATTGAAACAAAGGGCTGGTATATCTAATCACTCACATGCTCACCCTATATACATCATGAAAACATCAGCCCAAAAGGACAAAATGGTGTCTCTGCCATACTCCAAAGGCAGAGGAAGATAATGTATTTCATCCTTTCAACAGGGACATGACCCCATCCTGTTCACCTCCTCTCCTGTATTTCTAATAGAGTCTGACTGGTAAACCAACATCTCTCATTGATTTAATTAAATTTACAGATCATGATGGTTCATGATAAATTTTAAGAGAATAGACAAATGCTGGTGAAACTGAATTCCCTAAAAATAGTTTTATAAATATCAACTGCAGCTAATTATTTATAAACTCACATACTCTTTCTTTTCAAAATGACTATTTATTTTAACTACATGGATATATGGAGATTAAGAGATATTTTAATATCTATGTAATGGTCTCATTGTGGGTAGTTAAAACTTCAGTGTCTTTAAACATTAAAAATTAATTAATATGATAATTACATATTTGTAGAAAATAGATCAGAATGGGATATGATTTTTTCAGAAGGCACTAAATCTGTAAGAGTCTAGGAGTTTGGTGTTCAAGCAAATATAGCCTCCTTGAGGGCCTTCTTGCGTTGATCTTACTCAAACCATTTTATTGAGTAGCTATTGGAGCCTGATTGCTGTATCATGACATAGAATCAAGTTATTATGATTTCTATCCTATACTTTCTACCTAAACAACAAACTCTACCATTCTGTCTTCAGTTAAAGCCAATGGAAATGCCCTGCCTTATATTCTGATGGTCAACTGGGTTCATTTAGGGGTTTGGTAAACTGTTGGATTGCCCAGGAATAGAGAAAGATTGTGGAAAAGAAATATTTTATAACCATTTTCTTGATGAAAAACAATAAAAGTTAAACAATGAAACCTTCAAATCATACAAGTGAAGAACATTGGAGCTGATGGGAGGTTTGCAATGCATGTTATAGCCCAGCACATTTCTAATAGGGATGGTGATGCTTAACAGAGGCATGCTTTGTTCAAAAACCACAGGCAAAGAAGGAGCTGCCAATACATGCAACCATGTGAATGACTCTTAAAAGCACTGTGTTGAGCAAAATAAGCTAAGCAGAAAAGAACACATACTATTCCATTTAATTCCAGACAACAAGCTAAGCAGTCATGGCTAGGCTTAGATAAGGGCATTGCTGGGGAAAAGCCACTGGCGGTTCTGAATGTGTTTTGGCTGTTAACTGAACTGGTGGTCCCATGGTATCTAGGCATATCAAACCCATCAAACTGTGCACATAATACACTCTTTTTAATTCTGTTAGTTTTTATCTCAATAGGCTTGATTAATAATAGTATTTAAACTTGTTCAAGGCTACCTAAGGAGTGAAAGGAAGAACTGACACATCTCTGAACCAAGTCAGGTAGTGAGTGGCCCTTAGCCCCTTGTAACTGATACTGAATGCCCACACAGTACTGTATCACAGAGAACCTGAGATTTGGTGGAGTCCAGAAGTGATTCTAAGACATTAAGTCATCAGCTTAGCATCACCAGAAGGCAGTCACAATTCATACTGATTTCAAGGAACACAAAATAATGATTATAAGTCCTACAAAGAAGAAAGCAGGAAGGGGATGAATGAACTGAAGATCATCAGGAGTCTTTGGTAATTCTAGAACACATACATACACACACACACACACACACACACACACACACACACACAAACTTGCACACATGCACCGCATTTCTTTTTTTTTTCTTTTTTCTTTTTTTTTTTTTTTGGTTTTTCGAGACAGGGTTTCTCTGTGTAGCCCTGGCTGTCCTGGAACTCACTCTATAGAAAATAATGTAGACATTATTGTCTTTTCAAGGTTGTCTTCAAGCTCAGAAATCCACCTGCCTCTGTGTTTTCATTTTCAAGCCTACAGAAGAGCTAAGCTTCATATATAACATAGTGATTATAAAGTGTCTATAACATAGTGATTATAAAGTGTCCTTAGGTAAGGATTATATAGTAAAAATCATGTAAATGAAACAGGAAAACAGCTGCCAAAATTTACTGTGTATCAATGAACTTCTTAAATAAAGCAGAATGCCAAAGTCTGGAGCTCCTTACCAGTGGGATTCTTGGTTAGTAATGGTAAACTACATCAAAAGTCCATAGAAAATATTTATATTTTTAGTTTTCAAAGATGACGATTGGTTGTTTACTTTTTTCCAGAGAGCACCCATTCAAGGGCTCCTAGGCTGCTTTTAGTTTATATTAGGTATAAAAAATTCTTTATGGTTGGCATTACTTTCAAAAATATTTTTACTTACTATTGTGTACTACTTAAACAACTCTGCATTGTAAAGTGCTTAAAGCAAATATATTCCATGCTTGAAAATTAGTTTGAGCAGTCATTCAAGCTCTTCATAAGTGGATGGATATAACAAAAACAAGTAAGATGAACCTTTGCATTGAGAATTCGTACCACTTAGGGAAAACTCCAGAAAGAACAATGGATACCGCCACCTCTTCAAAGAACAAATGGATTTGGAAATTACTTCTCCTTTTTGATTGGGTTGATACTTGTATCTCATTTTTAATCAGCTGAAATATCAAAGTAAGTAATGACAACCTTTATGTCCTTTACTTTTAGGTAATGTAATGTTCAGAGGCCCAGAGTGTTCCCTGAGCTCAAATTTAAGTACATTAAGGGGGAATTATTCATTAGTGTATGGTATATACTCAAGCTTCTAAGTTTCATTTTATTCATTTGTACTAATTGACAGACTAGCTCCCCTGGAAGCACTGAAGAATCGACTCAGTGTAGGCATTTGCATTTCTGAGTCTTTAGTCTCATTAGATGGCTGATATTTCTCTGGCTCTTTTACAATGGAGAGAAAATTGACTAATATTAGGCTATTTATGATATTTTTCAAAAAATGGAAAAGGCTATTTCTAAGTCATGAACATTGTTAAATGCAGATAGCAGTTTCACTAAGAAATAGGCTCATTGAAATGATGGGCAGAAAACCTGACTTCTGCTCCTTGTCTATGCCAAGTAATTATTTTTAAGGCCCTGAATATGTCACCTAACTTCACTGACATTCAGCTTCCTAACTTACAAAATAGAGATGTGGCCATCTGGTTGGCAACAGGACACAGTGCTTTCCACGTGCCTTTAAAACAGTATGTACTCTATGCTCAAGGTCTGCCCAGTTCTCAGCCATAGCGCCACTATTCTCACAACTGTCCTTGACAGTCCAGACAAAGCAGGTGTTTATCTAACAAAAGGCAACCTACGGGTTCCATGCATAACAAGGCGAGTGGACCCTGTGCTGTACTCATTTGAAATCCACCATTAAAAATGATCAGAAGTTCGGTGATTTACAGCAGCAAAAAATGGACTCTCACTGTGGTAGTTTGAATAAAAATGGCCCCCATATGCTCATATATCTGACTACTCAGTCCCCAGTTGGTGGAACTGTTTGGGAAGGATGAGAAGCTGTGGCCTTGTTGGAGGAGGTACATTACTGGGAGTGGGCTTTGATGTTTCTGAAGTTAACACTATTCCCAGTTAACTTTTCCCTCTCGGTCTCCTATTTGTGGGTCAGAAGTAAGCTTTCAGCTTCTGCAAGAGCACCATGCCTCCCTGCCTACTACTATTGTCCCCACTGTTTACCCTCTGAAACTGTAAGCTCAAATAAACCCTTCCTTCTACAAATTGTCTTGGCCATGGTATCTTACCACAGAAATAAAAATGTAACTAAGACACTCTCCAAGAGAACACCACAGCTTTGGAGTGGACATCTGCCTGGAATTATAGTGTCAGGAAGTAACACAACCTTCTGTGGTTATCTCATGCAAATCAAACTAGGTAATACGCAGGTATCATTACTTTAATATCTGACAAAATAGATTCCAAATCTGGGACATAACATACTGTTTAAAGCATCAATTCATTATGATGCTATTATACTTATAAGCATGGAGACCATATACCCAATTTGTAAAGCTAAGGTTACTAGATATCAAGTTACAGATTAACTATTACCTGGCAATAATGGCTGACATTAATACCTTACTTTCACCAATGAAACAATCATACTAACAAAAAAACTAGAGTAATAGGAACTAAATTACTTCATAAATGAAAATGACTTAACAGGCATCTACAAAGTATTCTATTCAAATTCTAGAGAACACACATTCTGCTCAATAGCCTTGGAACTCCCTCTAAAATAAATTGCATATTAAGACACAAAGCAAGTCTCAATAAATACATGAAAATTCAAATAATTGCTTATTTCTGTCTTATCATGGAATAAAGCTAGAAATCATCAGCAAGAGAAAGAACAGGAAATTTTCAAAACTGTGGAGATTAAACAACACATTACCAAATAACGGATGTACCAGTGAAGAACTGAATTAAAAAGCAAACAAGAAAGCAAACAAAACCTTCTGGAACTGCTTAAAAATTAATATACACAGTTCAACTCATACACCTAAGGCTCAGGGAACATTTCATAAGAGGTGGGTGGAAAGATTGTAAGAGATAGAAGGTCAGAAATGTTGCTATGAGAAAATGTCTCCTAGTGATGTCAGAAGCTATACCCATAAATCCATACCAGCATGACTGTCTGACATGAGCTGAACCAGTATGACACCAATAGATATGCCCAAATCCCCCACGACCTCAACCTTATACAAAGAAGTTCACACAGCTAAAGAATGCTTAGAGCAAGATAACAACTACTTTCTCCCAGGGAACAGCGTACCACTTGGTTATCCGACACCAGAGAGTCAGCCCTGAGAACATCCTTACATGTAACACTAGGGACTGAGCAGGTTATGCTTATGTACTTAGGATATGTACGTTTATGAATATACATACCCGAATGTATGCAGCAATAATTAATGGAAGCAGAGGCCATAAACTCAAAAGAGAATAAGAAGGGGTATATAGGAGGGTTTGGAGAAAGGGAAGGGAAGGGGGAATTTGGAATTATAGTAACCTCAAAAAAACCCAAAGGGAATAAGTTTTAAAAATGAAGCTACAATATACTAATGGTATACAATAAAAGACACTCTAAGTTCATAGCTACGAGTACCTACCTTAAATACCAAAAGGTCTCAAATAATTAAATGATGTACCTTAGTCCCTTGGAAAAATAAGAACAAAGCAAACCTCAAAGCAATAAAGCTAAGAAGATGCTTAAGATTAGGCAGAAATTTATGAAATTAAAAAAATTACAGGAATTAATTAAATACAGAGCTGCTTTTTAAAAAAGATAAACAAGATTAGTAATCTTAGAAAGATCAATCAAAAGAAAGAGAAAAGACACAGACTAGTAACACCAGAGATGAAAGTAAAAATTTACAACAGATATAAATTAAATTCAGATAATCATGAAGGCATACTTTGTAAAAATGTATGTTCCATTAAATGTGAAAATATAAAGATTATTTAGTGATTTTTCTAGACCCAAATGGCCCACCAAAGATAAAACAAATGAGACAAACAATAAGAATGTCTTGTTCCAGAAGGAGTCATTGAACTAGGCCATAAACAAGAACTAACTTGAATCTTTCTCAAACTATTCCATAAAATGAAAAAGGAATGAATACTTTCAAGTTCATTTGAAAGTCATCATTACTCTGCTACTCAAAGCAGAAAGAAGAATAATAGAAAATTACAGACAAATCTCTATGATAAACATCTATGTAAGAATTATCAATATAATAACTAGAAACAGAATTAAAGAATATAGAAAAGGTCATTCATCATCATGATGCTAGCTTTGTTGCAGAAATGCAGGGATGGTTCAATATAAGTGAATCAATAACTAGAATATCTCATAAATGGACTTGAGAACAGAAATTACTTCATCATTTCATACACGCAGAAGCCTTTGACAAAAGTTCAATATCTCTTCATGATTAAAACTTTGAAGAGACTAGGAATGAAGAAGGTTTATTTCAACACAATATAGATGTGCGTGTATGTATATATATATATATGTGTGTGTACACACACACACACACACACACACACACACACATATGATGATGAATCAAAGTAACTTAATGGTAAATGAAAAAATTTTTCCTAAGCATTTTCCCTAAGAGCAAGAAGAAGACAAGAGAGTCTTTTCTCTCTAGTTCTCTTTGGTATATAATGCTTGGCACCTTAGCTAAAGCAATAAGACAAGACAGGAAAAAAAGGAACATATCCAAATCAAAAGCATACAATGTGCACCTTTACAAAAGAGACCCTAAATACTCCACCGTGAAACTCATGGAGCTGATAAACAATCTCATCAAAGCTGCAGATACGAGGTTAACTCATGAAAGTCTTCAGCTTTCCTCTATATCAATAACGGACATACTGAACAAGAGTCAGGGAAGCAATTCCATTAACAGCAGCAGGAACAACAAAACGCAAACAAATAAAAATTGGAATAAAAACAGGTGAAAGAACTCTACCATGAAACACTGAAAACACCGGCAAGGACCATGAGGAAGATACAAGGATATGGAGAGATCTCTGATGCTCACGGACAGGAAGCTCAATATTGGGAAAATGGCCATTGTGCCAAAAATCAATCTATAGATTCAGTGCCTTCTCCAACCAAAGTCTAAAACCATACTTCATAGAAATATGGAAGGAAATGCTAAAATTATCATGGAAACAAACAAACAAACAAAAAGCCCTTAGATAGTCAATGCAAGCTTCAAAGAAAATTCACTCTTCCTCCCCCGTAGTCACCAACTGTCAAAAGCAATGGGGACCATGTCTCTCCATCATCCACAAAAACACCAACTTCAACAAAGGAAGCAGAAAAAAAAACTGCATACCAACACGTAGAAGGATGTTGATATTTATCTCTTACCATATACAAAACTCAAGTCCAGGGTTTCAAAGGCATGCCTAAAAATTTTATAATAGAACCTGTTGCATTAGGTGCTTTTCCACGACAATGGTAAAACACCACGACCAGGGAAACTTTTAGAAGAGTTTGGTTTGGATGCGGGTTACAGAGTTAGCATCCATACTGGTTGGGATAGCATGCGTGATCTTGTGCAGCAGCCAAAGCAGAAGGCTGGGGGCTCAGGCCTTCAGCACAGGCATGGAGCAGAGGGTGGACTACAAGTAGGCAACACCTTTACTCTCAAAGCCCGCTTCCAGGCAAGTCCTTCTCCAGCAAAACTGCATCACCTAGCTTCCCCAAACAGCGCCATTAACTGGGCACCACTTATTCAAATGTGTGGGATCACTGGGGGCATTTCTGATACAGAGTATACACCTACTATCACATGTAATTAATGTGTGCTAATGAAGACATTAAAAAAAGTAATAAATATGTGGCAGCAGGAAGGATAAAGTTAGAGACTCTCCTAGGCCACTTCACAGCAGCGTATTTCTATAAAATAGGTGAGATGAATAAACTCTTTGAAAAATGAATCTTCCAAAAGTATGAGGCTCTGGAACCAGATGATTTTACTAGTGAATTACTCCTAAAGAAGACTAGCTTACCACACACATATTCAAGGATCAAAAGTAGGAGGAAAAAATTTGAACATACCTTATAATGAAACTAAGACCATTGCAAGAAAAATTAAAGCCCAAACTATGTCATTAAAAAGACACATAAGGATTCATACATACATACTCAGAGAGAGAAGGAGAGAGAGAAAGAGAGAGAGAGAGAGAGAGAGAGAGAGAGAGAGAGAGAGAGAGAGAGAGAGAGAGAGAGAGGCAGGAAGGGAGAGGGGAAAATATTAAAATGTTTCAGACATTCATTTCATGAATACAGAAAAATAAGAAAAATGAAGTTTCAATGAAATGTTGGGTTGATACTTGAAAATCATTGGCTACAGTTTAATAGTTTATACATGAAAATGGAGATATTATGATCACACCAGTAAAGTAAAAACACTTGAAGAAACTCATCATCTAATCGTAAGAAGAATGTTAGCAGATTGTGAGAGACAAGTAAAGTGCCTCACTTGGACGTCCATAGTTACCTGAAGGTCTGAGAGATGACAATGGAGAACCTATGGAGCTGCATGAACCTGCTCTGCAGAGACGGACCTCCACTGTGACCAGGCAGGGCACCAAAAATGAGAGGAGCAGATGAACTCCCTCTGTTTGCTGATGATGTGGTTCTCACACAGAAAATCCCCAATTATTTGCTGATGAAATTGAACTATTAAGTCAACTTAACAAAACAACTGGAAACAGGCTCAGGAACATTACTGTTTATACTGTTAGTTTTTTCTCTTTTTTCTTTTTATTAAATGGTCTTGTAAATATTCTGGTCTCTTAATATGGCGTAAATCATTTGCCTTTTTTTTTTTTTTTTTT
>NW_022196905.1:165314069-165397760 GCF_008632895.1 Mastomys coucha | reverse complement strand
TCTAACACTCTGCAAACAGCAAGCCCTTAGGAAGAAACTTAAATAGATACATGTGAGATTCCTGCAGACAGACCTAGGAAACCTTACAGAAAGAGTCAGAGGCCCTGCCAAAGGATGGGGACATGTGTTAAATGTTTTCAAGAAAATTGAAAATTTGATTCTAAAAATTTATGTAGAAACACAAAAGATCAAGAATAATGAAAATGGTTTTGAAAAAAATGCAAAAGCAGACAATTTACACTCTTAGATACCAAGACTTACCATAAAGCTATAGGAGACAGTTTGCACTAGGGTGGGGAGTGCAAAATCCAGGCAGGACCACAAGTATGCCTGCATACCACATGGTTAAAACATACAGACATGCCTGCAAACCACTTGGTTTACAACATACAGACATGCCTGTAAACCACCTGGTTTATAACATGCAGACATGCCTGTAAACCACCTGGTTTATAACATGCAGACATGCCTGTAAACCACCTGGTTTACAAACAGGACAATTTAGATTCTCTTTTAAATGAGTGACACTGGATCTGCTAGTATTCGTGTAAGAAACGTTTAAAGATTGACTCCTCCATCAGACTATGCAAAAAAGTTGACACCCACATTCTCAAAGACAGACAATGTAACATGTGCACAGTAACATGGAAATCTATCTTGATAACCTTGGGAGGAGCAGACAAATATCAAATCATACTCAAATAAATTAAGCTATAAAGGACTGACGAGCTGGGTTTTATTAAAAAATAGAGAATTCCATAGCCTGTGAAGAAATTAAGGATGCAGGGATGTAGACTGGCTGAAGTGCTTTTCTGTATGTGTGAGATCCTGGGTTTGATGCCCAGGACAAGACAGGCAGGAAAGGAGGAGCAGGGAGCAGGTGAGGATAGTAAAATGGAAGTGGGTTTGGGGAGAGGACTAAGCAGGTGAGAGTACTTGCTGTGCTTCCTTCCACAGGACCTGTGTTCAGTCCCAGCACCTGGCAGCTCAGAGCTGCCTGTAACCATGGCTCTGAGGGATCTGACCTTCTTGTCTGACTTCTGTGGGCACCTGTATACTTGTGTCATGTATTTACACATACCCTTACCCCCCCCCCATAGAGAGAGGGAGAGAGGGAAAGGAGAGGGAGAGAGAGAGAGGAAGAGAGCGAGGAAGAGAGAGGAATAGAGAGAGAGGGAGAAAGAGGAGGAGAGAGAGGGAGAGAGGAAGAGAGAGAGAAAGAGAAAGAGAGAGGGAAAGAGAGAGAAAGAGAAAAAGAAAGAGAAAGAGAATGAGAGAGAGAGAAGAGAAAGAGAGAGGAAGAGAGACAGAGAGAGACAGAGGAAGAGAAAGAGAGAGAGACAGTAAGAGAGAGAGAGAGAGAGAGAGAGAGAGAGAGAGAGAGAGAGAGAGAGAGAGCATGCATACAAAAGATTAAGTGTAAGGGGAAAGAGAACAGACATCCAGAACAGGACCACTGAAATTCATTTCCCCTCATTTCACTCAAGACAGGAGTAGAGTTTTGCTTGTGCTACAGAGGACAGATGCATACATGAGTAGAAGGTTCTGATGTCACGTGTATCTATTGAATCACATGTGCAAAGTGGCACTTCCATTTTAAATGTGCACCACAGTTCTCTTTACTAGCATGTATCTGTTGAAGGTGAATGTTTGTGAAGCTGAGTGTGGAGCAGACGTTAAAGGTAAAGACAGACCCTGCTGAGGTCAGTCCTTGTTCTGCTAGGTGCTGGCAGCTTGGTACTGGGGACTTACTTAACCTCTCTGGGTCCACTTCCCGGGGGGATAACAACACTTACAGGAATAAAATGCCAAAGTCAATGCAAAAATACCACAGAGTCTTATGGGCACAGATGGAGCGATGGACAGACATATTCCTGGATATATGAGTTGTTGTTTGTGGAACACATGCCACCTAAAGTCACTATTGTTCCTTTTTTATTTATTAAGAAGAATTAATGCATGCTCCTAAAAGATTATAAATTTGTGCAGATCCTTTCGTGTCATCCTGCACACTGGGCAATGATTAACCAAAATATATAGAGTGCCTCTTATCCATTATTAATTAGGAAGATGAGGAAAAGAGATTATTTGGGGATCATATGAAATAGTCAATGTCATTAATCAATGCAGAAGCTGCAGGGTATTCCACAAAGAGCTGAGGAATTTTCTCTGTTAACTTTTTAAGGTTTCTTGTGATATAGGCCCTCTCTGGGGTAGACTGCAGCAAAGTAAGCCTGGACTCTCAAGATGGCGGGAAAAAGAGAAAACAGACTCCAGCTGATTCTAGCTCTAAACTTCCTCCCCTGAAGTGACCTCCTATAACTTAGTTTCTAGTGTCTGGGATGTTCCAACTCACAATATAGCCTGGAAAGTTGTTACTCATTTTTTAACACTACATACTTATCCTCACTAAAGCCTCCTGTCTTAGATAGGGTTTCTGAAACACCATGACCCAAAAGCAACCTGTAAGGAAAGGGTTTACCTCTCTTACACGTGCAGCTAATAGCCCATCACTGAGAGACATCAAGGCAGCAACCCAAGCAAGGCAGGAATATGGGGACAGGGACAGAAGCAGAGGCCGTGGAGGGATGCTATTACTGGCTTGCTCCCCATGGTTTGCATAGCCTGCTTTCTTATACCATCTAGGACAACCTGCCCAGGGCTGAAACCATTCACAGTGAGCTGGATTCTCCCACACCAATCATTAATTAAGAAAACATGCCCACACCCCTCCCTAAAAGCTAATTATGGAGGCATTTTCTCAATTGTGGTTTCCTTGGCACAGATAACTCCAGCTATGTCAAGTTAAAAAGCTGACAAGGACACCCACCTCTGGATATGTATGGAGATCCACATTGAACACCATCAATGAACTCTTCTGCATGTGCGTGTGTGTGTGCATGTGTGTGTGTGTGTATGTGTGTGTGTGCATGTGTATCATCTGTACCAATGTCCCAGAAAAACTGGCTTCCCTTGTGCCCTCCCCTGTTCTCATGGCTCTGGTTGGTGCAGTGCACATTGTTAGAGACTGTCTTCCCAGCTAGTTGGGCTTCCATAAGAGAAAGGTCTATATCTACCCCCTCCCCCACAAGGCACAGGGATGACAGTGGAACTCAATACAAGTTTGCTGGATGGCATTAATTATTCACAGGACTTTAATACAGTCAGATATCTTAAGTGATTCTCTTCATGAATTTTTTAGAAATGAAAACAATTGCATCTAGTTAGAATCCATCCTTTTGGAACATTCTTTGTACCTTATGCCCTATACCCTACTTTCTGAGTATTCTATTAATACTCAGCCTTTGGACTGCTGGCCACAGTGCTGGTGATTCTGAATGCATACAGTAATGTAGGTGAAATCATGCCTGCAGCCTGTTCCAGCTTAAAAATCCAAGAATCTTTGGAGGGAAATAAATCAGAGCAAGCTTTTACTTAATTGGAAATACCTATTTGTGTGTGTGTATGTGTGTGTAGGGGGGGAGAGAGAGAGAGAGAGAAAGCATGTGCTTGTGTGCATGTATGTGTATATATATATACATATTGCCAAGGTTTAATATACATATAAAATATGCATATATGATTTAAATATTATATGTATATATGTATAGACATATATGTATGTGTATACACATACACACACAAACACACACATTTGTTAATTAAATCTGAATTAAATATACCAGAGGATAAGTTACATTTTCATAATAGTTGACAATATAAACCCAGAATGGGAACATGACAGGAGATATTCTCAGAGTCTGACTGTATGACACAGAAGCTCTTAGTAAAGCCTACCAACAGGGATCATGTCAGTTACGCAAAAACAAAATAGAGTTCTAAAAAGTTTCCTCAAGGTCATAAAGCATGCTGAATTACTTTTGAAAAAAAAATTCCATTGCTTGTGCTGAAGTGGGAGAAGCAGCTGTTCTTTCAGTAATGCTAGGCACATTTTGAAGACTCAAGCTGCATAAATGTCAAGGAGACTTTGGAGATAAGAAGATAAAATGTACATCAGTCTGCCTCTTTAGAGATAAATAACAGGTCTGGCTTTAATGATCTTGCAAAAACAAGTCCACAGGAAGGACCCAAGAGTGGGAACGGAAAAAGAGGGGGAACAGAAACAGTGGAAACAAACAGAGAAGGGGCAGAAACAGGGATGGAGTATGAACAGGGAAGGAGTGGGAACAGAGAATGAATGGGAACAGGGATAGAGTATGAACAGGTAAGGTTTGTGAACAGGAATGGAGTGTGAACAGGGAAGGAGTGGGAACAGAGAAGGAATGGGAACAGGGAAGGAGTGAGAACAGGGAAGGAATGTGAACAGGGAAGGAGTGTGAACAGGGATAAAGTATGAACAGGTAAGGTTTGTGAACAGGGATGGAGTGTGAACAGGGAAGGAGTGGGAACAGGGAAGGTTTGTAAACAGGGATGGAGTGTGAACAGGGAAGGAGTGGGAAGAGAGAAGGAATGGGAACAGGGATGGAGTGTGAACAGGGAAGGAGTGGGAACAGGGAAGGAGTGGGAACAGGGAAGGAGTGGGAACAGGGATGTAGTATGAACAGGAAAGGTTTGTAAACAGGGATGGAGTGAGAACAGGGAAGGAGTAGGAACAGGGAAGGAGTGAGAACAGGGAAAGAGTGGGAACAGGGAAGGAGTGGGAACAGGAAAGGAATGTGAACAGGGATGTAGTATGAACAGGGAAGGTTTGTAAACAGGGATGGAGTGTGAACAGGGAAGGAGTAAGAACAGGGAAGAAGTGGGAACAGGGAAGGAGTGTGAACAGGGATGGAGTATGAACAGGTAAGGTTTGTGAACAGGGATGGAGTGTGAACAGGAAAGGAGTGTGAACAGGATGTAGTATGAACAGGGAAGGTTTATAAACAGGGATGGAATGTGAACAGGGAAGGAGTGTGAACAATGAAGGAGTAAGAACAGGGAAGGAGTGGGAACAGGGAAGGAGTGGCAACAGGGATGGAGTGTGCACAGGGAAGGAGTGGGAACAGGGATGGAGTGTGACCAGGGAAGGAGTGTGACCAGGGAAGGAGTGAGAACAGGGAAGGAGTGGGAACAGAGTACCTACTTGGTCTGATGCTTTGATCCTTGCAGATGTGCATGATACTGTTCTATGGAGTTGAGTGACACACTGCAGGTGGTACATCTGTAAGTGCGCCTCAGACCTGTGGATAACAGACAGGCTTGGTTAGCTACATCTTGCCATCAGTCCTGATGATGAGTGAAGTTTAGAATTTCCACAGAGGCAACTTCGGAGTATCAGAGAAGACTCTAGGGTCCCCTGCTCCAAGGCCTCTCCTGCCCCTCCTCCCAAGAGTCCAACCACCAGACTCAGCAGAAGTGGGAATGTGTGGGTGTTTGGACTCAGAGTGTTCTATTTATAGATGGGCTGAAGCAACTCTGAACTACTCAAGATAAACGCTTTGGGAATTTTCTAACTCAAGCTAAGAAGCTTGCTATTCCTTCCCCTGCAGCCCTGCACACAAGTCCCATAGATGTAGTTTAATCTGTACAGTAAAATTAAAAACATTAAAAAAAAAACAAAAAAACCCATCCCATTCCTTTGTCATCTCCATTCCAAAGCAGAACAGAAGTGTAACATTAGATATTACTAACTTACGCTTGATTCTTGGACTGTTTTATAAAATCAAGTAACCAATAGGGGAATAAAAGAAGATCAATGCTTGGGCAGTCTGACTTCCCATCAGAGTTAAGGACATCTGTGCACTCTCTGTTCACTTACTTGCCTCATTAGTATAGCATCAGCTTTGGGCTAGGCACTAGGACTTCCAAAATAGAAAAGTCACACTTTGTTTTTAAGGAGTTGAGCAAAGTCTTGAATATTTCTGAACACTGATTTATCCAAAGGTAAATTGGTGTTGCTGAGCAGCATTCTCTATATCACATTAAAGCTCTGGTGCAGTAGAGGCCCACAGTGGTACACATTCCTCCTGCCTCTGTATCCCCAAGAGAGCGGGGGAAGTGAAGCTAATGCTGAATCCTATCCGCCAGGAGTGCATGCTAGTCAGTTTGAGAGTCGATGCTAGCTTGTATGGTCTCTGTGAAGTAACTTGTCATTCCCCATTGCTCCCAAAGCTTCCATGCTGCATTCTCAGCCTTGAAAGAAGCAGGGGAAGCATAATGAGGAAAAGAAAGAACAAACTAAGTCCCAGGAGGCAACCTCAAAGTTCCAAGAGGGAAAACTAAGAACTCTACCACACACTTCTTCATGACAAGCAGTAGGCACCTCTGCTCTGCCCTGCAAATGTTAGTGGGAATTTCCTAGGCCTGTGGGGGAGCAAAAGTCTTCTTGAAATTGAAAATCCAGACCCTGAGATAATGACCCCCACTGAGGCAATGGGAAGGAGAAGAATAAGGAAAGGGAAGCTGCCTCTAGAGTCTGACTTCAGATGTCATGAGTCCGGCTGAGGAAATGTGGTAGCACGGTCAGACCTGCCCTTACGTCCATGACGTGAGGAAAGAGCCAAGCTCCAAGCAAAGTGCAGAGTCGAGGCTAGACCTCAGACAGTTGGCCGTGAAAAACCTCTATAGCGATGGTTCTCAACCTCCTACCGCTGCGACCCTTTAATGCTACAGTTCCTCATGTGCTGGTGACCCACAACCACATGCTACTTCATAACTGTAATTTTGCTACTGTAATGAATCATCTGATTTTCAATATCTGCTATGAAACCCCACGAAAGGGTCATTTGATCCTCCAGGCAGTCTAGACCAACATATTGAGAACCACCGCTCTATAGGTTCTGTTCAGTAAGCTAAGCACAGGGCCGGGAGATGTTTCAAACCATAACTCCATTCTACCCTATACTCCAAAATCAGATGGACTAAAACCAAACCAAACAACAACAAGCCTCCCTGCCCCCCACTTCCCTGTTGTGTCTGACTTTTCTCGCTTCTTTGAAACTTGACTTAATCCCAGGAATGGTGGATCTTAGGAATGAAAACCAAGCTGCTCCATTAAAAAGAGCTGAGCTTGCACTGCCTTCCCATTTCCGAAAGATTATCCTCTTCCGCAAACCCAGAGGCTATAAGTTATCACGGCCAGTATAGAAGTTGTCAGGATGCTTATCCAGGCCTGATCCATTCTGCTCTTTTATGCATAGAATCAAAATATGAAATCCGGCTTCAGGCAGTAACTCCCTCCAGAGGTCTCCATCAATCTTTTCATAATAAACAGTAACTGCTGCGTGTGAGTCCTCCTTAGAGTTCACACTAATCAAAGGGCTCCTCGTAAAAAAAATGGAGGCTCAGTTTGGCAATAGGCATAAATATTTATGTTTAAAACTGGAACTTTTAAGAACACCAACAAATCTAAAAAAGTATTCTGACCTGCTACTTTCCACAAGAATTCTCGTGCTCTGCAGTCAAACCAGGGCATGGGCAGGGAAGCTCGGGTACTTTCTTGCAGAACAAACTACAGGGGTAAGAAGTGGGCATAAACAAGAACAAAACCAGAGGGGTAGAGGGAACCTCCCCCACATGAGACATGGCTTTCTCGGTGGGAACTGTGGGCTTTATTAATACTTACTTGAAATCCTAACTACTTTGGAATTATATGGCTCTTTCCCCTCTGGGAACTACAGAATCTAATTATTAAATCAAAAATGTCAACTTCCTTACTGAATCCATTTCAGCACAATAGCACATTAACAATATCCTAAAGCCCTGGAGTCTAGTAGCGGATGGTGTGGGAAAAAGATAGAGAGGTCCTGACTTGGAGGGGCTTCTTGAAGACACATCAGGTTGGATTTCTATTTCCCAGCACAATGTTTATAACAGATAGGTCTGGAGAGCTCAGCAGATGTGCCTCCTCAATGTGTCTTTTCAAGCCTAGTAAAACTGGCATCTACATTGCTTCTGCTGCAATCACTGTACATCTGAGAAACACCTCTGATCCCGTACTATGGTGCCAGGTATTTTGTTGAATGCTGAGAATATTGGAAATGATAAGACAATGTATGTTTCCTTATGGAGCTAGCTGGGGAGAAAGGCAAACAATGACTTGATGCCCCTTGAGATCTTGGCACAGAGATGGCTCTCCCAGGCCTCATTAGAGAAGCTACTTTTGCACTGAACAGAAGTCAACAGAGACCCACAAGTGGTCCAAGTACTGAGACCAAGTGATGGTGACATACTCCACCCTAAATATGACCCAGTGACCTCCAGGGCTGAAGGAACATCATGGAAGAGGAGGAAGAATGTAAGTGTCAGAGGCTGGGGAGGATTTACTAGAAACAGTGTCTTCTGGACTCAAAGCACCTGTGGTTGTTTGAATAAGACCTGGATAGTATCCAGCATGGATGGGGGACCAGGGTTCTCAAGGCCCTGCCCCTAGATGAGGAATTATTGGAGGTTATTGTCTTCTGTGGAAGGAAAAACAATCTATTTTATTTGGGGATGTGGCCTTTGATAGGTTGGCCTTGGTCCAAGGTGTGGGCCCACACTCCTGCCCGTGTGGGGATCACTAATTGGACTCAGTGGGTTCCATGAGGAGTCTGATAAGAACAGGATGGTAACTTGTTTGCAAAGGGATGCTGAGTAAGGAGTGGCCTGGGGAGGGCAGAGGAGGAAGAGGCTCAGAGTGAAAAGTGGTCAAAGAAAAGAAAGATGAAAAGATGAATTAAAAAGCCAAACAGCCTTGCCAATGGAGAATTCAGCACCCACTATGACACCCTTTGAAAACCAACGAAGACCACATACATGCCCATAAACAATCCTAGCCACACAGTATGCCCGCACATTGGAATCGCTGCATAAAGTTCTCAAGGGGAGGAAAAACCAAAGCAAATCAAACTAGACCCTACACTGGACTGAATTTGAGATCTAGAAGCAAAACACTGAGACATGAACATCAGAATGGTTAATATGGCACTGGCCAAATGATATCAGGCTACATGGCCACCATCTGCAGCTCAGGCCTCACACGTGGAAAGAAGAGAAGCAAGTTCAACACTGTCTGCTGACATCACATGTGTGTGTACATGCATGCTCACATACACACAACACACACATACACACAGTAATATGCACACACTCATATACACACACAAAGATACACTCATATATACACATATATACACATACTCACCTACACGCAACACATACACAATATATACACACACAAACACACACACCTAAATATATATAATATACACACTCACATACACACAGCATATGTACACACAAACATACATACACAGAGGCAACACACACACCTATGTGCACATGCACTGACTTATGCACAACACACACATACCCACATACATACACACTCAATACACACAAGACACATACACAAAAAACACACAAACATACACAAATTCACATATATACAACACACACAAACACACACTTACTCAATACACACACAAACTCTCACACACATATATACAACAAACACAGATAACATAGGCACTCACACACAGCACACATACTCACATATGCACGACACACACAAACACACAACACACACATAAACACTTAGAAATAAATTTTAAAATATAAAGAGAGAAAATGAAGAAAATAGGGAGCATATGGGTATTTTAAAATTGCTCTGAATTTACCCAAAGCCCACCACCAAAGTAGATGTTATATTGTAGCATTCATAATATGCCCAGAGTTCAAGCAGAGGGTGATGGGAAGCAGAAGACCACTACTGAAGAATCAGATAGGGCCATTTTAAATCTAAGGCAATGATAGTCCCACATGCTCTTTCACACTAATTACTAAACAAATGCAAAGAGCTAAGGGCAGAGAAGAGTGCAGAGCAGTGAGCATTTCTGTTAGCCCACAGAGAGCTGGAAAGAAGGGATAGAGAAAAGAAAACATGGAACTGTGGGAAAGAGGTAGTCTGTATACACCCACACACATAGCACATGCTCTACACATGTATACCACATGCATACATATACCACAAGCATATATACCACACACACACACAAAGTCATTCATAACCACACATATACTCCCTAAACACACACATACCACCCCTCCCCTACACACATATAGGTGGAAAAATAAAAATAGAAAACAGATGGAACACATAGAAAACAAAGTGATGAAAGGAACCACATTAATAATTACATTAAATATAAATAGGTTAAAAAAAATCTCAAAATGCTGAAATTGTCAGAGTGGATAAAAACCGAGACCCAAATATATCAAACACACGCTACATTCAAAGGCAGACTTTGTGCGCTAAGAGGCTAGAAGTAAAGAGGCCAGAATTGATTCATTAGAACAGTAAGTGAAGAATTAAAAGAGTTGGAATTGAATCATTCGAGTAGGAAGTTAAGAAATTGTAAATGCTTCTGTTCATGTCTGAACAGACTTCATAGCAAGGCATTTCCCAGACATGAATAGGGCACTTTATAATGACAAGGGGAGGATTTCATCAACAGAACAGAACTTGGAATGCCAGTGACCTAATAAGAGCTTAAGAACAGGTAATATAAAACTTGATAAAAACCAAAGGAAGAAAGAGTCAAGACCATAATAATAGGGATGCTCACATCTCTCTTGGCAGTTAGAAAGACAGGATAAATCAACAGTGCCTAGAAAACCAGAGCAACAGTATCACCCATCTTGTACTAACTAATTTATATTTGTAACTCTACTTCTGTAAGTGTTCACTGAGACACATCCATGTGCAGTACATGCTGAGCTCCTGTAAACCCGTAAACTTAAATTATGCTTGTAGAAGGAGTTTTGATGACAATTCAATTAAATTGGAAATAAATCACAAGAAGATTTGCAAAGCATCTAAAATATTTCTATAGCACCCTGTAGAGAAAAGCCGAAGACAGCTTGACCCAAGGAAAGAAAATACTACGGATACAGTTGTGAAGCTTGTAGAGAGATTTATAGTCTCAGTCCTAAGAGCCTAGAAGATTGCAAGCACTTATACCAATCTGAAGCAGAAGGGGAAATTGTAAGTCACAGGAACCAAGGACAGAGAAACATCCACATAAAAACTAATACATTCCAGTCTTTGAGAAGGTGAATTCAAATATTGCTCCCAAGCACCTTAAGTGAAGTTTAAAAATAAATAAGCAAGCAAACAAATAAACACATACCTCCCAATAAGAGTAAACACCAGGACAGACAGACCATATGGGCCAACTTAAATGGCAATGTGCAAACATTGTGAGCATTTAGCATTCAAATAAATCTCAGAATATGCATGAGTGCCGCACAAGTACCAGAGCTAAGTGGACAGCCACTTAACAACAAACACGAATCTGTTGTCAAGATTTTCCTATATAGAAAGATGGAAACCCAGAGGGTTGTTCTGCAAAATTCTATCAAATACTAAGGGATTTTGTAAGGTCAACTTTGCAACACACTCTCTGCAGATGGAGGGAGGAAAAGTATCAATACCTGCAGAGGACAGACATTCTGAAGCCTCTGCATCCAGGGTCAAAATTCCCAGCAGAACCAGAAGAGAGTTTGATCTGATCGAGAGTATTTATGTAATATCTACAGCTAAAATGATATTCAGTGCTAGAACTGAAGTTGCCTCTAATTAAGAAAAGGAGCCGATTACTCTCAGATTATTTTCTAGACCTGTAGTACAATGTATCATTGTAACTTCAACCATTCTATCCAAAACAAACCTCCAGCAAGAACAGAAATAAAAAATAAAAGAAAGAAATCAAGAGTGTCACTTGGACAAGAGATGCTAGTAGCAAACCCAGGGCCCCTGCATTTTGTGCAGAGTAAGTTTGATGATGATGTAGGAAGTCAAAAACCAATGAATGTTTTTGAGAGAAATTCATAGGAACCTATGGAGTTCTGGAGCCATGTTCATGAAATGAATCTGCATTGCATCATCATTAATTATTGACAGATTCATTGTAAACTCAGTAAAATCACAGTAGCTTTTTATAGACTGAGATATATGGAAAAACCAAGAGACCTGGAATGGCTATGAGAGTTTTGTAAAAGAAAATATTTTTTTTTTGCAGGACATTATGTTTATTTTGTATTATTTCTGAAAATGTGTGAGGTGTCCTGGTATAATTGGCTTGGTATGTGGCCATGTTTTGATCCCACCTTGTCCAAAATTTGAACCTTTAAAATTGAGAAATAGTTTATGTTAGCATCAGGACATCCAAAGCCTATGGCAATGCATGGCCAGGTCCACAGACTTGTTGCCAGCCACCATATTCCCAGAATCCATTGGGCTTACCTCCCACCTTTACCTGTGGCCATATGTCACAACCCATATATATATGGGGAATATTCCTCCATCTTTCTCTCTCCCCCTCCTCTCTTTCCATGCCACTACCCCCTCTCTCCCTCTCAATTAAACCTCTTACACGTGGAACTGTTTGGGCCTAGTGTGTGGTATGTTCTGACGAGACCCGCTGTTCTAACACATCAGTTTAAAATATAAGAAACACATCACCAGCTAGGTTTTCCAAGCTCATCTTTTGTGTTACCGTCTGTCTTCTCAGCCTTGGTATTTCCCAGCTCTTTGGTATACTTAGACGATTATCAAAAATTTGGCAATTGAGTGAAAATCTCTCTCTCCCCCTTAATCCCAGTCATCTTTGGTTTCAGTCTTCGAGTGGATACCTTCACATAGAGCTTCCATTGTTTCCACCTCTTGCATGTACCTTGGCTCCAGCTGACATTCACAGCCAGTCCCAACTGCCATAGACCCCACTGACATCATGTAGATAGCACCCAGTGATCCCATGCTTCTGTAATAAGTCCTTCTGGCTCCAAACTTCTTGGGCAATCTCCATTGGGACATTCTTTAATTTGCACCAGGACTCTTGTGCTTGTTAAAAGAAAATATTTTAAGGGGCCATATTGAGGAGTTGAGGATGCTCAGGTGGACACAGGGAATGAGTGGGATGGGATGGCATTCAGAGGATACTGCTGATTAGAACTTGGCTAAGCAAGCTGAGTAAAGATTTCAAGGCAACTCAGCAGGAATGGAAGCTCTTCCATGGGTGGATAGATGTATGAACACCAACGAAACAGCTAAAGTCAACTTGAGCCACCAACACGCATAAAAAGAAGGTGGCTGGGATGGTGCTGGGACTCAGGAAGGAGTACACACCCACTGACCTCAATCTCTAGAACCCACATAAAGGTACAAAGAAAGAACTGGACTGGGTTGGAGAGATGGCTCAGCAGTTAAGAGCACTGATTGCTCTTCCGGAGGTCCTGAGTTCAATTCCCAGCAACCACATGGTGGCTCACAACCATCAGATGCCCTTTCCTGGTGTGTCTGAAGACAGCTACAGTATACTCACATAAAATAAATAAATAAATCTTTTAATGAAGAAAAAAAGGAAAAAAAACGAAAGAACCAGATCCACAAAGTTGTCCTCTGATCATTCACATATGGTCACACACACGTCATACACACACACACACACACACACACACACACACACACACGCACAAACACAATATACACACATCATACAAACATACTCATGCATCACACACATCATACAGACACTAATAAAAACTAAGACTGTGAATACATTTAAATATAAAAGCTAATGTCTAGAAATACTACCAAAATATAAGGACTATAAAATGTCTTCATGAATAATATAAGCACACTCTATGAAAGAAATTCCAAATACATGAAAAAGGATAAAACACATTTTATTAAACATATGAAGATTTTACTTATGAAAGATGCCGTCTAGAAATGGAGCCGGAAGTTCTACCTGAGGAGAGATGTGTCCAGCACAGGGCTGAGTCCAGAGTGCTGGGTTAACTCTTGCCAGTGTGTCCCTAAAAGACAATCAGTATCTCAAACAACAGACTGCTTGATCAGCTGTGTCATAAAGGAAGCTATAAATATGATCAATACGTGCATGAAGAAAGGTTTTGCCTCGGTTGTCTCTGGAGAGATGCAAATTAAATGAATGATTAAGCACTATCTCACACTCAATACAAATGCTAACATCAAATAAAACAATGCTAAGTGTGAGCAACCATGTGAACAACTAGAATTCACACGTTCCTGGGGCAACTGGAAATGGCACTCCTTGTGAGAAGCCATCTGGTGGTTTCTTACAAAGTTTTAATCACATACATAAGTGTATGGGGGTTTACTCTAGAAGAATAAAAAGGTGTGGAGGAGGGAGCTGTGTGTGTGTGTGTGTGTGTGTGTGTGTGTGTGTGTGTGTGTATGTGTATGAGAAAGAGAGAGAGAGATTGTGTGTTAGAATGTGAGTATGTGAATGAGTGTGTGTGTGTGTGTGTGTGTGTGTATGTGTGTGTGTGAAACCAGTATATAGATGTTTGTAGAATCTTTAATTGTAGTTATAGTAATACAAATGTCTAATAATAAATAATAAAATAATGTCCAAATAATAAAAATGTCTATCAACCCAAGAATTGGTAAGGAGCTAGAGAAAGGACCCAAGGAGTTGAAGGGTTTGCAGCCCCTTAGGACAAACAACAATATGAACTAACTAGTACCCTCAGAGCTCCCAGGGACTAAAACACCAACCAAAGAGTACACATGGAGGGACTAATGGCTCCAGAAGCAAATATATAGCAGAGGATGGCCTAGTTGGTCATCAGTGGGAGGAGAGGCCCTTGGTCCTGTGAAGGTTCTATGTCTCAGTGTGGGGGAATGCCAGGGCCAGTAAGCAGGAGGGGGTGGGGTGGTTGGTGAGCAGGGGGAAGGGGTAGGGAACAGGGGTTTGTTTTAGTTTTTGTTTTTTTTTATTTTCTTTTTTCTTTTTTTTTTATTTTTATATTTTGGAGGGGAACCTGGGAAAGAAGATAGTGTAAATAAAGAAAACATCTAATAAAAAAATAAAAAAAGAATTGGTAAGTCAAGGTATACTTATATAATGACATAAAAATGAAAAAAAAATTTCAACGTACTAATTCATGTCTCAACACAGATGAATCTCAAACACATTCTCAGGTAAAGCCCTGGGACTCAGAAAGGCAAATCCTGGGTAAACGCTCTGAGATGAGGATGAACACAACAAGGATCTCACAGGATGCCAGGGCTCAGGATAGCGCTTCCCTTAGCAATGGAAACTGACAAGTGAAAATTGAAAAGTTTTGAAGAGATGACGTTTTCTATTTTGATGTTGGATGCATTGCAAGGTAGGTGAGCTTATCAAAATGCATCGTATCAAATACCTAAGACCCGCACTTTCCACGTGCATTTAAAAAGAATAGATGCCTGGGTTTACACAGAAACCTCAACAAACCAGAAACTTGAGCTCTGTGCTCGTCTGCATTTGTATCGTACTGAATTACCAGAATATAGACTTCCTGTTGATGTGTTGATAGCTCCTCACCACGCAGAGAAATGATCACATGTGTTCTGAAATAATAGTGCTCACTGGAGCCAGAACAAGTGTTGAGGATGATTCAGAATACAAAGGTAAGAATGATGTTTGATTTTGAATTATTTTGTCCACTTCCTGCCTCGGACATCCACCTGTCAAACTGTCCTATATGTGTATTCTTCCACTCGTCGCATGACTCTGTAGTCACTATGGACACATGAGGAGGGTGAGGGGCAGACTTCTGCTGTGATGAGAGCAGAGACAGAGCCGGCTTTGAAGCCAGACTTTGTAGTTCACTGGTCCCTGCACTGTGTGCATTGCCTCTGGAACACACAAAGAAGGATCTCCTTGGGCTCACCAGACCTGTGCCACCTGAGCACATACATTTATAAAGCAGATAGCTTTCATTCATTTACAGAAATTAAGGAAGAAATTAGTGAAGGAAAGCAGACTTATGTGCACTTTGGGAAATCCAGGGAGGGGACGTCTTAGCATCTTGTCCTGTAGCAATTTGATAGTGAAGAAGAATCAAAGGGCAGGCAGTAAGTGGTGCGAGTTAGTTTCACCGCAAAACTAGCTGTCCTACTGAGTGAAATCTCTTTTTCTCTGGCCAGCTTTCTCCAGCCTTACCCTCCCGCCCCACCACATATACTAGTGTGGGACTCCTGGAGAAGTTTTAATTCTCTGGAGCCCACTGTGAGGTTCAGTTGTCCGAGAGCAGAAAGGAGAGGAGAAAGTACCCGAGCACGAGCTGAACAAGGAGGATACCAATGGAGATGCCAACGTGGGTGGGGGAAAGCCCGCAAGGCCCCGGCCCTGAACACAGAACTACAGGCAGCTAAGGACTGCGGAGACTGGAAAAAGAAATACTCTTCCCCAGGGAAGAGCACACCAGTTGATATCCAGCACCGAAGTCGTCGGACCTGAAAATATACACATGGCTAACATTGGACAGACTGAGCAGGTCATATTTAGGGACAAACACATATTACATATGCATAGGTATGCCATAACAATAAAAAAGGGAAAAATGAATTAGAAATAAAGCAAGGATGGGCATTTGGACAGGTTTGGAGGAAAGAAATGGAAGGAAGAAATGATGTAATTACATAATAATCCAAAAGATAAGCGAAAAATGTTTTGCTTGTCTTTTTTTTTAAAAAAAAAATAATTATTTCTCTCCTGCCAGGACTTCAGCAGAGGATTACAAGCTATGTGTACCCACTGGATACTTGAGAATCATGTGGGTGTTCTCAAAAGAGGAGTGTCTATGTCTCACGGATGGGTGAGTTCAGTAAATCTATACTAGAACCTTGAAATCACTATTATTAGAAATCCACAAATTTGGGAGCAAAACCCTTTTTCTCTTCCCTAACTCAATGGCCTGTGTTCATTTGCTCTATCTCTGCCAGGCAGAATTGCTCCTTTGCCTTCTCTAACCCCACCCGTGGCCAGGTATACCCTTCCTCTGGGGACACGTGCTTAAGCTTAGCTGAGTTCAGTTCAATTCTGAGCAAGCTTTACAGGAAACTGGTACAACTTTCTTTCAATTTCCCCAGATATGCCAAATGCTTGCAGACACTCAGCCCAAGCTGAGGCCCTGCTCAGTATATTCAGACTGCGCTTCACAGTACAAGGCGTGCTCACACTCCCTGTGGCCTCTCCACCACTACCCTGGGGTGGCATTCCCTGTGCTTGACTCCCTGATGAAAGAATGACCCTGCTGTGTCAGCAACAGTGTCAAGGACAGTCACAGGTCTTGGAGCAGCAATGTTTAAAGCTCTCAAAAGGGTGCGTGTGGCACTCCCGACACTCTGTAATCCATACTTGTATCGAACCCCTTCTCTGTCAATTCTCCCAAATCTCTTTCACAATGATTACTGCTAAGACAAACCTTCACCCCTCTGTGTGTGTACTTGATGACTTAACTGTCATTGGGTGTCCCTGTTAAGCTCCCACCTCAGTGAATTCTATATGCCTCTTAGGAACACATACACTTCAAGTTCTATGTTCATTGTAACAGCCTAGTACTGGCTGCCTGGTGAGCTCCGAAAAGGTTCTGACCCTCCCCTGAGATAGTAAATTGACATTTTTCTGAAGGCAAGTTGTCTCATAGTGAGGGGTGGGGACCAAGTTTGTAACTGTGTCCCTGATCCAATGTGTTGGAATAAATTCCTCAAAGGTCAGGGTTAGGAATCTGCAGCCAGACTAGAGACATGAGCAAATGTTTAGATATAAGGTCATAGGCAGCTAGCTCAGTGCATCAGTGCTAAATAAAAGAAAAGGTCCAGGAAATGAAGACTACATTAGTACTGCTGCTGGACATCAACTCCTGTCCGTGGGTCTGTGGCTTCAGGAACTACACTGAGAGCATCTCTGCTATCTGGTACTTCCATCTTCACAGGGCAGCAGGACTGTATCTTAGGCCATGTACTCAGGAATGTAAGGGGAGCCCAGCCTTTCTTGCAATTCAGAGTACTACCAAGGCTAGAGGTGCTGAGACAGAGACAGTCCCCAGGTCTCCCTTGTGATTGCCACGGAGTGTTGCTGCCTCTTATTCTCCCCTAAATTCCATTCTTTCTCCCAATTGCTGGCAACCCAAGACCCAGAAAAACCAACCTCCTACAAATGGCCTAGCCAGCTCCAAAACTGCCTGAGATCTGAGACCTGTAACAAACACTTTACATCAAGCACAGTGGCTTCCTCTTCCAGTCAAAGGATGACCAGCACGAAACTTGAAGTATCAAAAGAAAGCTTTCTAAAAAGGATGAAGGAGGTTTTGTTAGATGTCATCTTCAAAACCCCTTACGAATCTCATTTTACAGATGGGAAAACAATGGTTCAAAGACATTAGATTCATAGAACTAATAAACAGAAGAGTGTAGATCTGGACTTACTTCTGATTTCAAAGCCAGTGACCTTGATATCCAAGACTTTGAAAAATGAGAGGGAATGGAAGGGAAGGCAGCCTATTTAAAATAACAACAGCGAAACCTACAAAACTGAAAACAAGAGCAACAAACATATACCTATATATCTTTATACATATAAACACACACACACACACACACACACATAATGTAATTGGTCAAAATGCTGGAAATACGTTGACTGTGAGCGCTCACCCTTGAATGGGACATCTACATCAAGGCAACCCTCTTCCCATAAAGCTCCAAGAACATGAAGGAAATCTAGGCCGAAGGAGTGTCAGGGCAGGAGGGTGGGGAGAGGGGGAGCTGTGAGATGCTGCTGGCCAGGCCTGGCCCGGCCTCTCTTCTCATGAACTACAAACCCACAGCAGCATTGGTTGCCTATGCAAGACGTGTGCATCTTCAAACTTGCAGAAAATTCCATCATGAATGGGGGAGAGGCTCGTGAGTCCCCACCTTTAGTGAGGGGCCTTTGGCAGTTGACTGCTGGGGAAGAGTCAGTTTTCTTTGGGGACGTGGCCACTGTTAGGTTGCCCATGCTCCGGTGGATGGCTGCCCCCACATCACACCCATTTGTATATGAGCCATGCTAACTGGACTCAATGGGTTAGTAAAACACAGAAACAAGAATCAAAGAGGGACATGAAATGAGGGAGGTGTGGAGGAGTTGGAGGGGGAGGGAATGGGGAGTGGATATGACCAACACTCATTGTGAATATGTATGAGGCTTTCAAGTAATGAGTTAAAAGTATATGGAGATACGTTTATTTGAGATGGTTATGTGAGGGAGATGAAATCGAGTGTCTGATTGCGGTGAGGGTTTCAGGTCTAAAGCAACTGTCAGGTCTCCATCCCAAGCATTGTGTGTAAGGACTCAGATAACAGACCCCAGTGTCCACACAAGAATTGGGAAGCCATGCCAGGAAAGCACAAATATTGCTTGCTCACTCTTGCATCCAATCCTAGGCTTGCACAATGAAAATGGCTCCTCTCACTGGGTTCTATCTGTAAAATCTCACCACCACCAGGCTTTGCCATAACCCAGGTTAGTGCGTATAGTAGGCTGCTATTCCACAGCTGTGACACTCTAAGCACCACAGAGAGCATCCAAATGCCTTCTGAATCCAACCTGTTGCCTGCAGGCATAGACTCCAGGGTACCAAACAACTAATTAAACAAAGCACACACACTCTCTCTGTAAAAGAGTCCTTTCCCTGTGTGAACAGTGAATATGCAAAGCTTTGAAGACTGAAACAGCAAGGAAACTGGCTTACCATCTCCAAAAGCTGTTTCCAAACAGAGCCCAAAGAGGGAGTGTATTCCCAGCAATTAAAAGACAATTTGAGCCATGTTGGATGCCTGGCCCACGCAGGGGCTGGGAAGTAAGTTGTCATCAGCGAAAATTCAGAAGGAACAGAGCCGTTCACCCTAACGCTAGCACCCTAGAGGATACTGTAGCTATTCCACAGGGCAAAGGTAGGCAATGAGCTCCGCTGATTTGAAGACATCTGCTTCAACACAGCCTTAACTCAGTTGTAAAGGTAACCTATCATTACTCTTGCCTTACTCTTTGCAACTTATATAAAAACCAGAGAATTGAACCGTTTTGCTTTTGTTTGAGGGATCTCATTGTATCCAAGGCAGACATAGAGAGGCCATCTTAATCTGCCCATTTGAACTGTACTCAAATGATTTGTAGCCACATGTTAAATAACAAATTCGGGAAATACTTTCTTGTCTGTCTGTCTGGCTAGGATATGGGATGTGCACTGTACATGTGGGATGGCTATGATCAAGTCAGCCATCATGTTCTTTATCTTCTCCTCCTCCACAGCATCTACCATAAAGTCAGCAGACACGTCATGTCCGTTGTCCATCAAGTCAACCTGCATGTCCTTTCTCTTCGGCTGTTGCTCGATAGGTTCTACAACAACCAATATGCATGACTCGTCTCCCTCTCTTTGCTATTGCCCTTCAAGGCAGCTCATTTCTTCCCAGCAACTCCTATGATTTCCTCAAAATGCATCAATACTAATGATGCCCCTACAGCTGTCAATACACAGTGATGTATGCCTTTAGCTCTATTGCCTGAGATCCCAGGGAAGAGTCCTAACACACCTTCATCCGTGATTGTTTCAGAGCTCTTCATGTCCAAAGACTTTGAGCTGCACTGGAAGAGGCTTGCAAAATATGGGCAAAAAATATGGCCCAATAAAGCCTGAAGTAAAAAGACAAGAGCAAAATGTCCTAATTGCCAGTGATTTTTTTTTTTTTTACAATCACTTAGATTTGACACACCATGCTGTCGTCTCTGTCTCTTTCCCTCTGTCACTCATACTTAATGGCTAGATGTCCAATTATCTTTGTCGTTCTTATAGTTCATTTTCTGAGCCTCTTTTGATCCATAGTTCTCAAAGTGTCCCAAGTAGCCAGTCAGTCTGTCCTATGTTGAGTCCCAGATATGCGCTGCCTCCCTAAGCAACTGATCTTCTAATAGAGCTGATCCAAATTTAAAAAAATCTTCAACAACAAAAATCACCTTTAAAGGTGGTGCTGCAGCTTTGGGTATTTGATCTAGAGAAGGATTGCTGAGACTGTGGACCTCAAATCACCAAGACCATGCACACCTAGCTCTATACTCCTGGCAGCTTCATGCCAGCAAGTGACAGCCGATGCCACTGTGACTTTCCTTATGGACATTTGACATGAGCTTCCCAATTTAAAAAACAAAAACAAAAACAAAAACACTATCCCAAAAGTCTCAGCTATTTATAGTTTCACACTCCATTATCTCGTATACAACCTAACAGAAGGAAGCAGGATTCGCAGGCTGAACGGGGGAACCTACTGCTTTTAGAAACAAAATATCCTGGGTAAAGACTAGAAAATGAGAATGAAGGTCTCAACAATCCTGAGCAACACTGGATCTCAGACATGGGACATAGGAGGAAATGACAAGACATCTACTCATCATTTTTAGAGGAAGAAATGGATATATCGTTTGCCATTCTATACTTCCTATTTAATTATGATGGGTCTTTGTTCCTTAAGCTACAAAACAGAGGTGAAATTACAACCATTCAGAGCTCATATTAGAATTAAATGAATTAATATAAATATATAATGCAGGCTCAATGAATGTAAATGACAATAAATTGTTGCATTTTACTTATATTATTTTTTTCCTAGCTTACAGAGAACCAGGCTTCATTACAGCACTTTTCAAACAAAATTGGTTCTTTTGTATTTCTCTCTACAAGCCTTCTCCTCATCCTCCTCCATCCCTTGTGCTCTCCCATCCTCAGCTGGCTCCTTTCTACATTCATGCATTATTCGATTCTTTGCCTTCCCTGCATTTCTGTGCACTCTTGTTCCTCTCCCATAGGAGTTCACAATCTCCAGCCATTCTTACAATCCCTCACTTGCATACATACAAACAGAGTATGGCTGCTTTTAGTCATGATGCTTGGAACAAAAATGAAGATTCCACTGTTGAGTGGAAACTTCCTGCTAATTTAATGGTCTAGAAAGAATGCTCTTTGCAGCAGGCACATAGAGGGCATCCTGGCAAGCTGCCTTCTCCACAGATGCTACTTATTCCATCTTTGACAGGTCACATGACTCCTTATGTACTCATCAGCCTATACATTTGCTTAACTTAGAGTTGATTGGAAAATGGTCCCTAGTCTTCATTTAAAACAATGTTTTGAAAATACTCTGAGAAAAAATTTAGATGATCTGCTTCTAGCAACGCTACTGACATCATCATGGATCTCAATGTCTTTTACTCTTTTTGTTTGTTTTTGTTTTGTTTTGTTTTAAATTCTGTGTGGCTACTGAATATATAATTAGCTAAGTTCATAAATCAAAATACCCATCAAGCAGAGTGATATGCTGAAATTATTATTGAGAGTTTAAAGCTTAAAGGCATCTTTTTCTCCCCCACTCTTAAAGAGTACATGTAAGAGCTTATCTGAAGAATTGTTCTCTGTGTATTTGGGGTTTAATTCCTTTTATCAACAGTCTCTGCCGACAATGTCATTTGCTCTCTTGGGTCATTGTAAATGCTGACTTCCTAACAGACTCTGATGTGTCCAATGGAAAGGAAGGGCTCGTAACCTCCTTTATCAATACTCAGAAGCCTTTTAAACTTAAGCACATATGTTTGCAGATCAGCTCGCATCCAAGGTCTGCAGTTAAACAGGGCTACTATGCTTTCTCCTTCAGGCTTCCCATGAGCGAATGGGAGAGATGAATGGTAGGACTCAGAGCAACGGAGTGAAACTTTGGCATTGGGACCAGTTAACTGGGGTATAAATCTCATCTGCTCATCTGTGCTAACTTTGAGCAAGGTCATTTAATACACATCACAGCTCTCTCTGTGTGTATGCATGCACACAAAAATATAAAATACCAGGATGAGATAGTTATTTTAGGATTCAAGACTATTATCTATGTAAATGCAAGTGTAAGGATAGGATGGATAAATGGAAGGATAGACACATTTCCCCTAAAGTAATAAATAGTCCAGTATTGACTAACTAGTTGATATACACTGAAGCTGGCAGCATGGTTTTGCATGTAATAACTTACCAAATTATAGTCTTAGAAAATGATGGGAAAGGGGTGACTTTGGAGAAGGTAACCACTCCAACACATTGTGCACACATGCATACAATGAACCAAGATAGAAAGTAGAGAGAGTTGCAGGTCACTTGGTAACTTTGATTATTGAGCTGTGTATTTGAGAGGAAGCCACTGGGTTGATACAGGAGCAGGGTTATTTTTATCACTATGCTAAGGACTGTCCAAAAAAAAAAAAAAAAAAAAAAAAAGGATGTGTCTAAGTCTCAGCCAGTGGGTCACATGTAGCCAGGATAGTTACGGTGTGTGTCACATATAGCCAGGATAGCTACAGATGTGTCCCAACATAAAGCCATAGAGTTAGGACAGTAAAAGACTTTTTGTAACTTATTTTGTTTTATGTTCTTGAATGTAGATTTTGCAGGTGACAACCCTGCTACGATGCTGTACAAACTAAGCACATGCATGTTTTCTGTGTACATACACATGTGTAGCTGGAGTGTGGCTTCCAAGGTGTCATATTCCAGGCACAATCGAATGGCGTCATGAGCTATCATGTCTTCAAGGTAACAAAGTGAGCGAGTGAGTCTCAATAACGCTTTAGACTTCCACTGCAAAAGAAAGGTGGCCAGCACCACTTAGAAAATTCGCACTTACTCTCAGAGTGCTTCTACAGTCACATCCCAGGACCGCCTGCCATGTTGTCCAGTTCAGCTCTCTGTTTCCTGCTGCATTGGAGCTGAGAAGTAGAGGGTCCAAATCTTGCTCTTTAGTTTCTTATTACTTTTCATAATAAAGCTAAATATACTCTTGTCTACTACTATGTTTTTAAAGCCAAGTATGGTTTCTACAATGTCTTCAAAGGAAACAGAGCCCCCTCCCCAAATCAAAATTACAGATGAAGATTATTTAAGGAAAAGTGGGCAGGTGACTACCTTTTTCTTAAGACAATCAATCTGCTTGATTTGTAGGGAATTTTGTGCAAGTTTCTGTGTTTTACTCTTTTGGCTTTCTGAGTGTGAAAGTCATCATTAAAATATGCTAAGAGGGGCTGGAGAGATGGCTCAGCAGTTAAGAGTACTGACTGCTCTTCTAGAGGTCCTGAATTCAATTCCTAGCAACCACATGGTGGCTCACAACCATCTGTAATGGAATCCGATGCCCTCTTCTGGCATGTCTGAAGAGAGTCACAGTGAACTCACATTTAAAAAAAAATATCAATCTTAAAAAAATATTTAAAAATTACTTTATCAATCAGTCATTCCAGTGCCCCTCATCCCTCACATCGTTACTATCACCTACACACTCCATCCAACCCAGATGCAGGACCTCATACTTGCCCTCCCAGGTGTGAGTGTAGCTTGGACCCCAGCTCCTTCAATCTTTCTTCAAATGTTACTTATTCAGTGAAGTCTGTCTTGACAACCCCAGCTATACTGCTAACCAACTCACCTCTAGCTCCCTCTTTTAAAATCTCATTCTTCAAAGTACACAGTGTGTTTATAGTCTTTTACTTTTAAAAGATCCCAAACTCTAAACTGAATCCCAACATTTAGAAGAGCAGATTAGTTTTGTTTTCCATTAACTCTTAAAGTCCCACAGCTATAGACTGTCTATATATTTGACACATATAGACACAAAATAAATGTGCACATGGAAGCACAAGTGACTAGCCATCAGAAGGTTAACAGATGGGCTGAGTGCTGAAGAATGACTAATCTTTGAAGGACAAGTGCCAGGCTCCTTTGCCTTATCTTCTTGTTTTGCTTTGGTCAGAAATTTTAATGAGCTATTATTTGAAGTTCATGGTGATTTCAAACCATGCTCCCAGACCAAGCAGGGGACTTCTGTAGCACGTACAATGTCTCCCCACTTGGTTCCTAATCTGCCTTTTAAAATTAGTTTAAAAGACTAAGATTGTTGTCATAGTTAGGATTTCTATTGCTGTGAAGAGATACCAGGACCATGGCAACTCTTATAAAAGAAAGCATTTAATTGGGGCTGCCTTACAATCTCAGAGATTTAGATCATTATCTGCTTGATAGGAAACATGGCAGCTGGCAGTGTATAGGCAGACTTGATGCTGGAGAAGGAGCTGAGAGCTCTACATGCTGTTCCCCAGGCAGCAGAAGGAAACTGGGTGCCACACTAGGCATAGCTTGAGCACAGAAGACTTCAAAGCCCACCATCATAATGGCACACTTCCTCCAGCAAGGCCACACCTACTCCAGCAAGGCCACACCTACTCCAGCAAGGCCACACCTATTCCAACAAGGCCACATTTACTCCAACAAGGCCATACCTCCTAATAGTGTCATTCCCTATGGGCCAAGCATCCAAACGCATGAGTCTATGGGGGGTTATACCTATTCAGACCACCACAGCTGTGTATATTTTTAAACCTTCCTGAATCTTATAAATGTATTATTCTTATTATATTGTAGCATGGTTTTGAAAACAGAAAACACTCAATTTTGTTTTTCGCATGCATTGCAATATGTGAGTGGTATGCATATTATGAAAGTCAAGTAGCATAGAATGTATATTTTGAGGACACAATGGATTATTTTTGGATTCTGTGTAAACATGCATAGAACAATATATAAAACATCAGATCCACAAGCTTTCCCTGGACTCTAGAAGCTCTCACTTGACCCTGAAAGCTTTCCCCTGATGCCCAGACCAACAGAGAGATTTCATGAAGTGTGTCTGTATTATCATGGACTATCAAGCTGACCCAGCAAGTTAAAATGACTGGTATTTAGGGAAAAGTTAAAATTTGCAGAGGAGGGGAGTTGACAACAATAATTTAATAAGATGAGCAAGCACACTTAAATCAGTCAGAGATTTTGCATATGAGATTTTCTGAATGACAAGTATTTGACACTAACCTCCAGTTTGACACATTCTTTTTAGCTTTTGGTTTTGTTGAGATTATAATTTAATTATATTTCTCCCTCCCTTTCCTCCCCACAAATCTTCTTATATACCTCTCCTCTCTCTCCTTCAAATTTGTGGCCACTTTTTTCCCACTGTTATTGCACACAAATATGTACATACATATGTATTCCTATTATATAACCTGTTCAGCCTGTAGAATATTACAGGCCATGTCTTCTGCATTGACCATTTGGAACTGGAAAACCAACTCATGTGCTGTTTCATTTGAAGAACAACTTTTCCATGATCAGCTTTCCTAAGTTACCCATAGTTCTTTGTGTAGGCTTATAGCCTCCTGGGCTTTTCCCTGTCCAGTTTGTCTTGTTCATCAGCGTAACCCTTGTCCAGCTAAAGTTTGGCAAGTCATATCAGTGAGACTTTATATGGGTGCAATTTCTGATATTACTATATGACAGAATCTCACAAAAAAGTCTGATCTTCTAGCTCATACAATCTTTCTGCCCCCTCTTGTTTTGAATACATGTCCACTGATACTGGGATCCACAACTCTGCATTTTGATTGATTGTGGTTTTCTTATTGAGTGGGTGTTGTGAAATTTTAGGGTCCCAAATCCTTGGATTTTTCTTCATTTTCTCTCAACTTTAACTATCTAGCAATCTGGCTCCTGAGCTACTTGGGTATAAAATACTGGAAGAGAAGAATCAGTTGTTTCATTTATGTATTTCCAGCATAAGCCCTGACACATAGGAGGCACTTCATTGAGATCTATACTTAAGGCTAATTAGTAGGACTACATTTTCCAACACACATATGTATCTATACAAATACACACATATATAAACATATATTTATACATACATATTTATGACACAGCTGTAAACTGACTTTTAAGAAATAGATGAGCAAATTTCCAAGATGAAATTGGAAATTTTCACCAAAGAAGGACCTTCCCAACATAGTCTTCATATCTCAAATATGTGCTCAATAAAACTGTATAGAGACGCCATGTGTTTATAGATTCGTCTGCCTATCAGATTGAAAAATGCAAAACCCAATGCAAACACAAGAAGACAAGCTAAGTAACAACGATATGGGAAAGGCCATCTTCCTTTGAACTTAGAATTGGAGTGTGTGAAGAACGGTCTTCAGATGTGCTGTAATGAATGGCCCACCTCCTCTCCCAGGATTTCTTTCCCAGGGCTGTGCCTGTAAGTATTGGAGACCGGGTTGAAGACACACTGTCAGAATCTTACATTCCAGTAGCAGAGCCCTTCTAACCCACGATTCCTCCTCACGAGGGCTGAGGTCTCCTCTCCAAGGTGTGGATGCTGCTTCTGCTAAACATGGAGAGTTTGGGGCTTCTCTTGGTCCTGATCTATTCTGAGTATTATGATTTTAATCCTTCCTACTTTATCCGTCCCCACTGATGCTAGATGCTGCCCCCTAAATAATAGGACCATCTCCAAACAGTTATCCACAGCTCCTAAACGCATGGAGTAATGTCATGAATAAGGTGACAGGGAAAACATTTTTCCCCCACCATTATAAATAAACACAGATAGCTTATTCTGCAACTTTCCCAGTATCTATAATTCCCCTTAGGACAAGAGTCAGCATATACAAGAGAGGTCACATGTCTCTGTGTTCAGACGTTCTGTTGTTCTTACTTCCACTCTGGCTTTTGTCTGTGCTAGCTTCTGCAAGAAAATACAGATCAACAACAGCATCACACCACTGTATGGGATGTAAATGAGGTCCCAGCTGGGCCCTGGTGAGTGCAGATTTCGTACATTTCACTGGTGAGTCACGTGCCTGATGGTGGGTCCAGCTTGTCCTTGGCAGTCTCTCACCCTCAGGAAGAGACTGATGGGCTCTGATCTCACCAGCTTGGTGAACTACCACAATGTCCTCAGTTTGCTATTGGGCTCATGCTTGATTACTGAGCCTCTGTATGGCTCCAAGGGAAAACGGTAGGAGCGCAGCTCTTCTCCAAGTTCAGACGATGTCCCTTGGTCTCCTCTGCTTGAGTTCCGGGGTGTGTTTATTTTCTCAGATCTATCTCTAGGAAGGGATCAGCAAGCTGTACCGAGTTCCAGGAAAGAGACGCCTGAAAGCGGATCTCATTTTCAGTGTGAATTATTGGGAAGGTGCTTTGTGTTTCAAACAAAACGATGTAATGGGCCAAATAGGTAAGGGCCACATGGGGTTGCTGTGTGCTAAGGAATGCTGGAAACTGTAACTCACGGTGGTTACAGGGCTGGGCTAGCATGGGACAGAGAAGAGCTAAAGTTTTGTGGCTTTGACTTCAGCAGCTTTAAAAACAAAAACAAAACAAAACAATGAGCAAGAACCTTTACCAAAACCTTCATCAAGGGCACCAACAACTCCAAGAAGAGGAACAATTTTCTGAGAAATAACTTAAGGTTTTTTTCCCTCAAGGTATCTTGCAGTAAAGAACTTACTGACTTTTAATTCTTATAATGTTGTAGATCATGTGGTTATAAAACTCAACAGAAATTTAACTATTGCAAAAAAGTAAAATAAAATGAAAGTAAAGACATAAAATCCTAGCTGAAAGTTTTCTCATAAAATTCAAAGACTTCTACAAGATTGAGGACTTCCGAATGCTCAACCTCAGTTTGTGCAGGTACATGTCTGTGTGCAGAGGAGCAACATCATCTCACAGGTTCATCTTCCCAGCAGAGGAGCAACATCATCTCACAGGTTCATCTTTCCAGCAGAGGAGCAACATCATCTCACAGGTTCATCTTCCCCCAGGTTTCCCTGCAGATGAGCAACATCACTTCACCCATTCACATGCTCATGGGTGCACTGATCCTCCACCTAGGCTCCTCTGGACCAAGTGCAATGGATACAACCCATGAGTGGCCAATCATGTTCTCCTTTCACCCAGACTTACATTACAAGGGTTATTTATCAGCCTGACCTCCCACCAGACCTCTGTGTCTGACCAAACCACAGGCAAACACAGCTGAGGGGGACAAACCCACATCTGAGATTTCTTTTCTGCATTCACTTAGATTTCCTTTCCTGTCCTTGCACCCTGGTTCTGTTGAAGGATCTGCCTCTCCTTTGGCTTCCTGAAGTCTCCCATCCTGGAAGCTCATCAGACTATGTTTGGGGAGGGTTAACATAAACCTCTTATGTCCCACTGAGCCCAAAGAGCCCAAATTCATGGAGGACAAAAGTCATGGGATTTTTCCATACAACTAGGCACACATGGCTGGAGATTCAGAATGCAGTGCCATCATCTCAATTTACCTAGTTTCAAGGTAAGGGCATCTCAGGTCTTTATTAGATGTTACTGATGAATGTAATTCACTGTAACAGGTTCCATTAGCTAAACACTTTTTTCTATCTTTAAAATGAAATTACCAGGGTTGTAAAAATAAATGCCCACTGTACGTGGAGTCTAGAATTCAGAAAACTTCCATTTTATGTTATAGTTTCAGAAAACTGAGAAATTATTCCACAGTAAGCACATGCATAGATGTGAAGGCCACAAGAACAAAGTCTTCCATGTTTGCACAGAGAGATTGCCTATCTTTCATCTTAGATAAAACTAATAAACCCTTGTTTAATATTGTGCATTATGCCTTAGATAGATACCCTGTTAGAAAGCACAAGTTAGTTCCAGGAAGGAGCTATGCAGGGTCACATACATTTCTTCCACAAGAGGATACCCATAGACATTCACACAAATATGTCCTCATCAAGTGGGTGAGCCACCAAGCCAGGTACATGCTTTCAATACAGCTGCAGGGACTCTTAATGACCAGTGACCCAACTTAAGTGGGAATGTGTGACCTGTTTCCTGTTGATGAAGGTGTGATGTCCTTCATCAACAGCCCAAATACAATTTAACTCAGATTTCATCCAGCCTGGGAAATGTCTGAATCTCACCCAAATATAAGATCAGATGTTGCTACATCGAGGTCTGAATCTTTGAACATATCTTTGATTCAAATCTATAGGCTCTATAAACAGAAAAAAGGGGAGATGACAAGAGATTGACACTAGAAATATCCAGCTTTATGATAGTCGGGTCCTATGGCTTTCCTCAAGTTCTTCTTAACTTAGGTATGTGGTGTCTATGAACATAGATTTCTTTTCATCACTATATGACAGACATATTTACCATTTCAGAAAGACCCAAAGCTCCCCTATTTTTGAGTTCTGGGAACAGGGGTTGGTGTTTAATTGAAAGGTTTCTTTTTCAAATGCAAAAGATGTAGAAAATTCTGTCGTGGAGTCACTTGAAAGTGGCTTTAATGGACCATGTAATAGCTTACGCGACTGTACTCTTTCATTTTACATAAGCGCATAAATATTCCACTCAAAGGCTGGAAATCTATTCAAGGCAGAAATAGAAGCCCGGCATATCAGCTACAGCATTATTTAGGTTGTGGTCCATTTAAAGTACATCAGTGTGTCATCATTAATTGTGTCTGCTTGGGAAATGTACACATTATCTATGGGATGCTTCTGATCTCTGAAATGTACAACTCAATGTCTGGTGTGTGTACTGACATTTAGGAAAAAATCCATTATTCTGTCCTGTATTATATCAGTGCCGGACCCTTCACGAGAAAATATTTGTGTTGCCTTATTATTCTGAGGATTAGTAAAAGAGGCCAGTAAAGGTGCAAAGTAAAAGTTTAGAGTGTTCAGAAAACTGGTTTCTCAAGATATGTTAGCAATAAAACTTTACTATCGTCTATTTCAGCTTTTACAGACAATCAGCTTAACTGCAGCACAGAACCAAAAGAAGCAAGTTCTGGAATGCCCCCTGGATATGAGGAAGCTTATTCCTCAGCAAGAACTTTTATGAGTTGACCCACAATCAAGGGCAAGGCAGCATGGTCTAGCATGGGGGATGACACACCTGACCTGGGCCTCCAAGGAGGCCCATTTTCCTGCATGGCAAATATGAAGTTGCTGCTGGTCCCATCATTGGGTATTATGAAGGCAGGAGCGATGCAGCTGAGGCAATGTCCCAAGCACAGTCCTGACAGGCCACACATACTCACTATCCTTGTTCATGCTCTCATTCTTGCTTGTGCTGAGCGGCAGCATGACTGCTTTGGGTCACATTACAGAAGCAAGGACCAGTCATAGGATAACACAAATAATAGGCAGTGAAGGAGGCTCTATACTAAACAAGTTATGTATGACAACTGGAAATCTCTGCTCTGTACCATTAGCAGGTCTTTCTTTGTTCCTTCCAGGCATCCCCTACCATGTGCAAGCAACAGGCTTTTTCTCACAGGCTGGTGTTCTCCTGGCCACTACCCAGCCTTTCTGCATACAATCTCATTGCCCAGTCTGACCTACTCATGGATTTGAACTACAGTTTCATGTGTGTGATCTGATCTCTACCCGGCAAGACTTGAACTTACTCTAAGCTCCAGATTTTAGCATGTCTAGTGGACAGATGTCATCCTTGTTGGAAGGACCTCCAACTCAACATCTCTAATGGTTTCCTTTCTGCCCCACTCTCATCGCCACACTTCTGTCTACATGCTCCCAGTCCTGCCCCACTCTCATCGCCACACTTCTGTCTACATGCTCCCAGTCCCATGCTCTAGTTCGTGGGATTGCTACTCATCATTCTCCTAAGCCAGTCCTTAACTTGCTAGTTTAAATGGGCTCAGGAAAGTTTGGCCCTTCCTCTCCCACCTTCTGCCTTCCCATGCCTTCTCTCTTCCTTCTATCCACTCGCCTACCTTATGCAAATCCTCTTGGATTTCCTAAACTGCACAGCTTTCTGAATTTGATGCCTAAACGTTGAGTCCTTAAGATGCTCACCTTAGGAATATACATAGTGAGTTACTTGTACTTTCTGCTGCTGGTGCTGGGCAAACCTTGTTGAGGTTAAGGGATCTATCATTCTTAGGCAACCACCAAAGGGCATGGAGGAAGCAACCTGGAATCGTGAGCATGCTAAGCTTCAAGGCTGATCTCCCTCCAATGAATATCAGAATAGATCTAGATAAGGAGATTTCTACTTTTCCCTCTTTCCTGGACCATGGGAAGGAGGCTTCCCCAGCCCAGATGCAGTGATCCACATCTGGAGAGCATCCCTGCTGGGATGCAGGCGTTGTCTTACAGCTCCTTAGCAGCTTCAGGCTGCACACATCATTCCTTTTACGGCTTCCCATCATTCTTACATCATACACCTTCCCTTTCGCTTCCTTGTTCAGGGTTTGGACTTTGCAAACCAAATATAAGCTTTCTAATTCTTGCCTCAGGCTCTATTTTCTGGGGAATCCAGGAATAAGGCTACCTCTAAAAAGGAGTTGATGCAGCTTTAAAATTGAAACCTCTTTACAATAAGCTAGGAGCCCTTGGCTCACTTCCCTGTTTCTGGATTAAGTATAGAAGAAAAAATATAAAGTATTTGTAGTTTAAAGGCATGTTTAAGGAAAGCTGCAGCTTTTTTTTTTTTTTTTTACAAACTTTGGTTTTGCATTTTCCAGCAACCAGTGTAAAGAGGAAAAGATCAGACTTACAAGGAAATAATTATTAATAGTAAATTCATCAAGAAAAAAGGTGTGAACTGTTACTAGACCCTGAGATTTGGGTAGAATTTATTTCAATAGTTTTATTTTATAGTATGTAGAATTGCCTTATGCATACTGTGCAAGCATGTGTTCTCCTACAAGCTTTGTCTGAGACCTGGCTTTGAGAAGAATTTATCCTGATCTCTACTTATACTCTTAGAGCAATATACAGTGACACATACTTTACATCATACACATTTTTAAACAAAAAGTTTAAACACACATATGCCCACACACACATAAACACACACACACACACAGAGACACATACACTGTGCTGCCATGCAGCTTTTTTCAATACCAACTTAGGTAAAGATCATAGCCAGGCATACATGCATGCATACATACATAATACATACATACATACATACATACATACATACATACATATGCACATAGGCTTCACAATGCTGATGGACACAAAGTTTCCTAGAAATGCAAGTACTGCCTAGACTCACACATCTGAGCCCTGAAGCTAGGGGTGGAGGCAGGGGTTTCTGAAATGTAAGTATATGGCCACCAAACTTTGAATATAGGCCATTTCTAACACTGCAAACTAAAGGTTACCTTCAAAGTTGTTACAATGTTAATAGCAGAAGTTAGTTCTATGGAAAATTCTAAATATTAACACAAAATGCTGGGTCACTACATAACATCACTCACTGTACATTCTATTGCGGGCTTATAAGATATATATCAATCTAAAATAAAAAAATAAAATAGAAAGTTACGGAGTAGCTGAACATACTTTCAGCAAGCACCTGCGAGCGCACTCTGAGGGTGCAATGGCCAACATAAGGGAAAAGGACAACATGTAGATGTGAGACATTCAAAAATGGAAGCACCATGCCCCTGTATACATCAGAGGAAAAGCCACCGAAAAAAAGGATGGATCACTAGGCTGTGAACAGATTCAAACTGCGCATTTAGTGTACATCTACTGAAGAGGCCCAAGATCATTGAAATTCTTTGCTTGTTTAAAAAAGTTAATTATTTATTAGACAGGGTCTCATGCAACCCAGTCTATCTGAAACTTGCTTTGTAGCAGAGAATTATCTTGTACCAATAATCCCCCTTCCTCCACCCCGCAAATGCTGGGATTACAGGATTACCATACCTAATTTATGTGATGCTGGGAATCAGACTCAGGACCTTTCCTACGCTTGGCGAACACACTACCACCTTAGCTACATCTCCAACCCTATAGGCTCTTCATGTCTAAGCAGAAGCTGTCTTTCTGCACATTGCTTTGTCTCAGACAGGTGGTGTGAAATGGGAAAGAAAACAGTAAGGCACCAGGCACAGGTCAAGCACAGGATGCTTCTCCAACTTTTACCTCTCTCCCTGCATTAGTAGGGGTCACTGAAACAGGCTGGATGCTCAGAAATGAACTCCCACTGCTTTCCATAACTGTTGGTGCTCAGCTTCTGTCATGAGCACATGCGCTTCCATGAGCCTACTGTATTCTAAGAGCAGATCTTCTTACTAGGACTTTCCATGTTCAAAATTTAGATACTTGGAAATATCCCCTTCATTACAATACAAAGGAAGCCATTATTCCTGGGGTATGCAGAACAAAGGCAGTGGGAGCTGGACATTTCCACTGCCCAAGAATCCTAGAGGAGCTTGAGAGACTGGATGCTCACATGCAACTCTGCCAGCAGATGGAGAAACATTTAAAAAATATTTTAGGTAAACAGAATTACATCACATTCTTCTTTCCCTTTTGTACCCCAACTCCTCCCAGAGACCTCCCCTTCAATAATTGGCATTCCTTTTGAGGTTTTTTTATCATATTCTTTAAAATTTGTAAAATGTAACAATAAAAATAAGTATTATAGAAGTTGCTTGATATAAAACAACAATCAATTGAACAGTCTTATGTAGATGCTTATCTACAGCAATACTGAAAATACGTACATTTTTCTCAATATAAATTTTAAATAACTCCAAACATATTAACTGTATATTTTAAAATAATATATCACTATTAGGTATTTTTTTAAATGAACATAAATAGATAAAGACTTTTTGTTTGTTTGTTTGTTTGTTTTGTCTTTAGTAGAGCTTAAAATCTTGGCTTTCACTGTGATATAAACCTAAAATAAGAACAATTTTTAGACATTGAAGTTCATTGTAATAAGGCTGCACTTCAATGACCTTCACATCACCAAAGGATTTCACCTCCATAGTAGCCAAGCTAAGAGTTGACAGTTCTGCTGCACCAAGGAATGAATTGTAGTCATGATTTTTGGATACAGACTTCCTGCTATGGTCAAAGCTATTGGACTTGAGTGATTGTCTTCATTCTCAGCCCACAGAGAACAGGTTACATTCATTTAAGAAATAGTGTGTGTATTAAGATGGTCTATCGCTGAAGTCATTCACCAACTGTTTCAGTGAACAATGGTTCTGCTTGGAGGGTGGCACAGACATTGGGTGAGGGTAAGAATCTGCTTCATTGGCTGTGATAATTTGGAAAAGCACTCATCTCAGAGAAAGAGTAACTTATAAAGTTTTCTTCTTCAAAATTGATAAAATAGTTGCAAACATCAAACAAACCATTCATTCTCACTCTTTGTTTAGAATGAAGGCTTATATGTCCTATAAGAGGCTATACTTTGTGTAAACAGAAACTCTGAACTACCCAGCATGAAGCTCTGAAGCATTCAGCGATGCTCCTAAACCCTCCTCTTTTCATTTCCATATGTTTGGAACTATATCAAAACAAAAAGGCTAATTTTTAACTGTGCATCTACATGTAACCCAGCATCTGTAGGAAAAAGCAGATGCCTCATGTCAGAGGTCAGAGGGGGACCACAAAAGCCAGGGAGTGGTAGCCTGCTCAGGCAGAATCTAGCCTGAATCTCCTATCTGGTACCATGATGGTAACTCAGTTTCACCAGGATGGACTCACTCAAGGAATTAGATGCAGGATGATTGTAGAGACAATTCCAGGAACTACCAACAAGGGAACATGAGATAGGACAGGCAGGCAAAAGTGGCCAGGAAAGTGTCTAGGAAGTTAGCTCTGTGAGTAAGGTTAAATGCCCCCTTGGGGACCCCCAGTGACTGCACAAAGGAGGTAAAGAGCTAGAACTTCTTACACCACCTGTTAGTCATTGATGGAATGGTGGAGAGGGAGGGAAAGAAGCATTCACTCACTGTCTGATGCTTCTGGCTGCCGAAAGAATAACAAAATGTGCTCTGGTGACCAGAAGAACCCACAGATAAACCAAGGTCAGTGGTAAGCATGTGGCATCAAGGTGATGTGTGTCTACAAATTGTGGATGGGGACCATAGGCCATATACCAGTGGAGCCGTCTTCAAATCATCTTGCTACTTTCAATGTATATCCTCCTTTCAATGTATAACTCTGTACTTGTTCTAGCTCAAGAATAATGCCTTGGAGAAAAATGAGTTTAAAGAAAATAGTAGAGCCAAGTTTCTTGCTATTCTGTACTCAGTTGAGCATGCTTATCACCCTTAACAAGTGTGTGGCGTGTTGCTGGTGGAATTCAATCTGGACTTGGGTTGGGACTCCCTAGAGGTTCCTTTAGGCACTGTCGATGGCAATGATGTTACATCTGTGAAGATGGCAATGCCACATGGCACTGTGGCAAGCAGAGAAAAGCTATGGTAGAAACTTCTCCTTAGCCTCTGGGAAACGGAAAGGGACAAAGAACAAGGCCCTAGGAAACACCTGGCAGCGTTGAATGGGTCTCTGAGCCTCGGCTGTACTGCATGCATCTCCTTTCTAATGTACTGATGACAGTTAAACCACAGATGGTGCTATGGTTCAGATGTGAAACACCACCAACGACCCATGTGCTAAAGACTTGGCACCCATCTTGGTGCCAAAGGTGGGTGGCCACACGCCTTTTAGGTGTAGAGCCTATTGAGTGGTCCTCAGGTAACTACAGGGTTCTTTCTCTTCTTCTATTCCCTTTGCCCCACCCCCAAGCCATGAGGTAAATAGCTATGCTTCCTCGAAAGGTATGAGTTCAAGCCCAGAAGCAATGAGTCTAAAGACCATGGCTAAAACCTCCAAAATTGTGAGCCAAAATAAATGTGTCTCTTTTAAAGCTGATTATCTAAGGCATTTTGTTATAAATAGAAAGCTAATGCAGGCACCAAGGATGGAGGGCATTTTTGCCCTCCTCTGAAAAAAAAAATAACAGACCTAGGCAGCAAGGGAAGAGACTTTGTGTGACTTTCCCTTCAAACAACAAAGCACTTGCCTCTTACTTATGGGTTACTCTGTGGTCTTCAGACTTGGCACACAACCATTACCTGTGGCCAAGTTTATGTCAAGGATGCTTTTCTGACAAGCTTACAGGTCTCTCACTGGACTCCACCTTCTAAAAGCTGAATTATCCCCATAAGATTACCAGCCTGAGTACCAAGTCTCCCTAACATAGTTGCTTGAGGACATTGAGACCCAGAATTAAATTCTTAGGGACCTTCCCAAAACATACAGAAAACTTACTTAGCAGCAAGGTAAGACTTGTCTGGATGGCAGAGATCGCTTCCATTTGAACCACTCTCCATGTGAAATGCATGGCATGTTATTCCTCATTTGTGTCTCTTGCTTTACAGATGTTATTCACCTGTTTTGATCAGGTCACTGGTTTCCTATCACTTCTGTTTGAGGTGTCCTACAACACACAGTCCTGGTAGGCTCTAACTGTGCAGTTACACTCACTGTGTACCGAATCTGCCTAGCTAGACTGGAAATGCTGTTGAAGACCTTTGTGCATCAGTAGTGTTTGCAGGCATGCTTCCTGGTTCCCAATCCTGAGAAGCTTGTGCTGTGTGTGGGTTTCAGCAGCAGCATCCAGCCCAGATGTGTCTGCATCCTGCCCAGCTGTGCCTTCATCCCCCCAGCTGTGCCTCCATCTCCCCAGCTGTGCCTTCATCCCCACAGCTGTGCCTCCATCTCCCCAGCTGTTCCTTCATCTCCCAAGCTGTGCCTTCATCCCCCCAGCTGTGCCTCCAACTTCCCAGCTGAGCCTTTATCCCCCCAGCTGTGCCTTCATCTCCCCAGCTGTGCCTTCATCCCCCCAGCTGTGCTTCCATTCCCCCCAGCTGTGCCTTCAACCTTCCCACCAGTGCCTTCATCCTCCAACCTGTGCCTTTGGCCTTCCCAGCTATGCCTTCATCCTGCAGCTGTGCCCTCATCTCCAGCTGCTCATCTGCAGCACCACTAGTGATGCTCTCTTCCATCACTGAAGCCTGTATTCCACCACTGAGTTTTATTGTTAGAGAAGCAACAACATTCATGTCTCATCTCTGCCCTTTTACCCTATGAAGTATATAGGATGGGACAGACACTAGACACTGTCTTTATACCCTTAATGAGATCAGTGAGGACCTAAGGACTTTAGGGATGTTGTCAGGTACTAAACACAGATCTTGTGCATAGGAGGCGGCTTAATACATCCCAGGACCTGCCCAGGAAAATCAAATATTTGGGGTGAGGATATGTACTTGGCAAGGCCAGAGCTTGGCTCATTAAAGGATGAATACAGAGATAAGGGACTAAAGGTGGTCTCCAATCTAGCATTCACATATGGAGGGAAATAACTAGAAACTGGATTTGATTTCAGCTGTGCTTCACGTTAGTCTAAATGGTCAGATTTGAGCTGCCGGCACTCTGCAAAGAATCGTGGACCCAGAAACATGGCTGATAATGAGCAAAAGTAAAGGCAGAGAGAACAGAACAGAGCCATAGCAGCAAGAGGGGGTACGAATTTAATGTACCAAGATACGATTCAGTGGGGCAAGGCCAACACCACTGTGACTTGGCATTATTAAGAAAGGGGCGCGGCTCCTCAACCCTGCCCTGGGCACACTGAGGCCACTGTTTCTAAGTGACAGTCCTGAGGCCTTGGCAGCTGCTGTCAGAACCAGCTCAGGACCTGAAGTGAGGCAAATGAAGAGACTTTGATGTTGTTCCTTTTGTTTTTCTTTTCTCTAAAACGAATAAAATGAACTGGCCTTTTAGAGCCACCCAAGGTCTAAGATGTAATTATTGCAATGATTCCTTGAGATAGTCTATGAATTGTTCAAGGCAAATTAAATCATATTTTGATAAGGCTTACCCCCGGGGAATTCCTATTTTGGCAATGTCAAAGGCTAGTATTGGTAACAGGGTTTAGGACTTTATTTTAAAGGTATTGCAAATATTGAACGTTTTGCACAGTTTTAATAAAATTACGAGAAGAACCATTATGATAAGCTCTGCTGCAATTGTCTCAATTGTTTAATAGGTTTAAACTGCTCATCACCAATGTCTGAAACAGCAGAAAATTCAAGGGTGTTTGCAATCACTAAATGGTCTGATTAATTCTTTTCGGCTCACTAATGGTTATGTTTTATAGTTTAAATATATGAAACATGGAAGAAACAAACTGTTACTTTAGACATTCAGGGCAAAGTGGTATATGTGGCTCATGTTCTAAGGATGTTGGGAAGTGGCTCATGTTCTAAGGATGCTGGGGAGAAACCTAGACCAGAGCACTGAGTTCTCACCACTGAAAATGACCAATAGCTTCCCCCTCCAATCTGAGCTTACATTTCCCAGAAGCTGGTATGAGCGAGCTAGGATGGCAGAGTAGGAACACTGTTTGGAACAGTGCCATCAAACCTGGAGACGTTGCACAGAACCTTTCTGTCCTCTGGACTGGGTGCCTCCTTTCTGAAGGAGAGGGAAAGCCAGTTTGAGCGCCATGATTGTGGGAAACTGCTGAGCATCGACACCTCCTTCAGCGAAACCTTCCTTGCCTTCTTTCTACATGTCAGACACTATGATGGGCCTGGTGACATCATGACCAACGGTCAACAAAACCCCAGTATCCAAGATCCTAGGGAGTTATGGCAGTTAGCATCACATCACTATAACAAAGGAATGGAGACAACCAACTTATATACATAGAGACAGTTTGTCACAGGATTTTTCCTGTCCAATTACATTAGGGCAGTGGGAGGCTTGTGACTGGACAGGGAAAAGGGAGGTGGAGCTAAAAGTTACAGAGACAGGGAGCTTCTCAGGGTAGCAGAGAGTAAGGAAGATGGCGGCAGACATGAATCAGTGTGGCTATGACCAGCACAGGTTGTTATGATATCATAAAAGTTAGAATATTGGAATAATTTGTCTAATCTAGGTGGGCAGCTTTTATCATTATTATATTGATATCTTGAGAATGTATTGATATATAAATATGATTGGTCAACTATAAACATTGAGTCTTATTTTTACCGGGTTACTGGGTATTGTGTTATCAAACTGCAAGGATGGTGGATCTATTTGGTTATTGGAATGTGGGACAGAGCCAGCGGGACCCCACCGGGACATAGTGTTGTGGCCTGCAGTGCCAATACTAGAGCGGGAATGTGGCACTGTGGCCCAGAGAGTTGGCGGGTTGAGAGAAGCAGGAGTGGGTTCTTTTACAATATTTCCCACAACAACATTTTGAGCTAGAACTGTAACTCAGTGGTTGAGTGGTAGTTGTTCAACATGCATGAGCCCAGAATCAATCTCTTGCACATGCACTCAAGCCAGAGAAAGATACAGAGAAGAAAGAAGGGGGTTACTTTGGCTCAGAGTTTGGGAGAGCCCATCTATAATCAGGTACTCCTATAGCTCTGGGTCTGTGGTGGGATGAACAGTGGGTAGGATGGCAGAGCTAACAGCTCACCCCATCAGGCAGAACATCACAGAGACCAGAGAGAGTCAGCATCCTCAGATACCCACACAGAGAAACCTCTTAATGACCTGAAGCCCTTCTCATTTCCTCCCAGGGAGACTTGGAGGGCACTTGGCATTCCAGCTCTGGCAAGAGATAACTGAGGGGTTGCCAAGGTCTCTGTGCACCCCTGAGTAGCAGGTCATACAAACTGGGAATACCTGCAAAGATGCCGTGAGAACAGAGGAAGAGCCACAGTGGCACAGGGGGACTAAAGTCCTCATCATCTTCTGTACACTACATTTTGTGAGAGCAGTGGAACAGAGGGGCAGAGTGGAAAAGGCAGGCTTCGGGGTTCAGTCCACACATGCACAGTCACCACCCCAGCCTTCCTAGGTCTGCAAAAATACTCCTATGCTATTTTCTGTGCAATGCTAAAGGAGGATTAAAATGGGAAACACAGCAAAAATGGGAGGAAGGAAGGATAGTCTAATGTACTCTAGTCCAATGTATTAAGTAAATTCATTTTCACTAATATTCAAATTAAAAGAGAATAGAGCCTTGCTTAGGCGTGTTAGAAGGAATTCTGTAACTGTCAGAGGTTACCATGGACACAGGGGGACTGCTCCAAACAGTCTAGTAGCAACCAAAAAACAAGGGCACCTTAAAAACCGGAGATCCTTTCTAGGTGATAAGGGTCTGTCAGGGTTTCTATTGCTGTCATGAAACACCATGACTAAAGAAGAAAGTTGAGGAGGAACGCATTTATTTGGCTTATGTTTCCACATCATAGTCCATCATTGGAAGAGATCAGGGCAGGAACTCAAGCGGGGCTGGTACTGGGAGGCAGGATCTGATGCAGAGGCCATGGAAAGGTACTGGATGCAGAGGCCATGGAAAGGTACTGGATGCAGAGGCCATGGAAAGGTACTGGATGCAGAGGCCATGGGAAGGTACTGGATGCAGAGGCCATGGAAAGGTACTGCTTACTGGCTTACTCAGTAATTACCCGCATTCTTACAGAACCCAGGATCACCAGCGCAGGGATGGCACCATCTTACAATGGGCTGGGCCCTCACCCATAGATCACTAATTGAGAAAAATACCTTACAGCTGGATCTCATGGAGGCATTTTCTCAATTGAACCTCTTTCCTCTCTAATGACTCCAGCTTGTGTCAAGCTAACACACAAAACCATCCAGTACTGGGTCCTCCAATGGAAGAACTGCCCTTGTTCCTTCACAGAAATACATTTCCCCTGCCCCTCCAAGTAACTACAGTACAGACATTGGATTCCAATGGAAGACACTCTCCAGTACTGGTTGTCCTTTGTCCTTGTATGTCACAAGCACTGATATTTTATGGAATGAAATGGGAAGAGGGTGAATAAATCATTGGTTCTGCTTGAATGATGCCATGGCTGGAATATTTATTAGACATTGAGGGCAGACACAGAGCAAATAGAGAGGTAGCACCAGTCTGGAACTTAGAGGGGAGGGGTCAATCTGAGAGTGATTAGTATGAGTGTGGCAAAGGAATCAGGGAATCGTCCATCAGGGTAGGAGAGCCCAACTTTGGAGTTGGGTTACCTACACATGGTGTAATCCCAAAGCTCCCCATTCTACCCTTTCATGCTCCATAAATCAAGGCACTCTACATGGCTGTGGCTGTAAAGGGCTGTCCCTAGTCATTCTGCATCATTTATTTTTAGGTGTCTGAGGATCTCCAGCAGAGATCAAAACCCTGGGCAAGCCAATATCTATAACCAGGTGAAGAGAGGAATCCAGCCAAGGAGGCTTGCAAGGTGTAAGAGGGGGAGAGGAGCTAGAAGGTGTGGGATTCCAGAAGCCAAGAGAAAATAAACAGGAAGCGTGCACTGATGGAATTTAAAAGCCCCAACTGCTATGCAGAAAGAGCAGCACCAGAGGAGAATTTACACCGCATCCTCACATGTGGAAAGGGAAAAACAATTCCTCTAACCTAGTTTAGCTGTACACATGACCAAAACAGTCTCTAAGACAATACAATACCTGCAAGCCCTCGTGAAAGCTGCTGCCACACCAGGAGCAGTGATGGAGGTTGGGGGGTGGCGGGGGAGGATCGCAGGCACTTTTGAGGACGCACACCAGATTAAAAGCACACATGGCACGCACATGCCCACTGTACTCTGGGAATTTGTACTTCCATCTTAGCAGTATGTGTTAGCATTTCTTCTAGGCTCTGCCCTACAGTTACCTGACAATAGCCGGGTGTATCTGACTCAGTATAAAAGGGGGCTGCTTGCCCCCCTCACTCTCTTGCTCTCTCAGTCTTATACCCTCTTCCCTCTGTTCCTTCTTACCCCGTTCCCCTCCTCCTTCTCTCCACATATTCATGGCCTGCCTCCTCCTCCTCCTCTTCTTCTCCTCCTCCTTCTTCTCCTCCTCCTCCTCCTTTTCCTCCTCCTTCTCCTCCTCCTCCTCCTTCTCTCCACATATTCATGGCCTGCCTCCTCCTCCTCCTCTTCTTCTCCTCCTCCTCCTTCTCCTCCTCCTCCTCCTTTTCCTCCTTCTTCTCCTCCTCCTCCTCCTTTTCCTCCTTCTTCTCCTCCTCCTTCTCTTCTTCTCCTCCTTCTTCTCCTCCTCCTCCTCCTTCTCCTCCTTCTTCTCCTTCTCCTTCTTTGTCTTCTCTTTTTCTTTCTTTCTCTCCTAACCCTTCAACTCACTCTCTCTCTCTCTCTCTCTCTCTCTCTCTCTCTCTCTCTCTCTCTCTCTCTCTCTCTCTCTCTCTCTCTCTCTCTCCCCTCTCTCTCTCTCTCCCCCCTCCCCCTTCAACTCTCTCCCTATGCCTAAATAAACTCTATTCCATACTATACCCGTTGTGTGGCTGGTACCTCAGGGGAAAGGGATGCCTCAGCATGGGCCTGCAGAGGCATCCACTCTCCTACACCTCACTGTGCCTCTACCAAACATATCTCTGGCTTCCTTCTTTTATATATATACATAGAATACAATAGTATGTTTTATAATACATAGAACCTTACCAGTCAATATATATATATAACGTGAGACACATATGTCACTGTAAGTTGGGAGACTGCATGGGACATGTGTGGGACTCAGTCAAGCCAACTGATGAAAGGGCTACTTGAAATTCATTTTTGTTTTTTTTTTTTTTTTGCACTCAGAACATCATTTAAGAGGACATTATTTCCTTATCCACTGGGGAGAGGTACACTTCTGTGAGTAAAGGAACATGGCAATGTTCAGAGCACACAGAGAAGCAGAGGCACTGTGAGCTGTGGGTGGACGAGACTCAGCTAGGAGATGAAAAGATGCCCATGGTGCTGCTGAGGAGGGCCCTTTCCAGCTGCAGCATGGGAACCAAGTGCTATATCAACGTCAAAATGTGGGTAGAAGCATAGGATGGGGAGCTTTGGCATTATACTGTCCTGGTGACCCAACTCCAGATGCCTGCTCCTTTCCTGCCCCCCTCCAACCACTGTTCACACCTCTTGATGAGCAACTTCTTTTCATGCCCCTTCCTTTACTTAGCACTGCCCAGTCTAGCAGAGATCCGACAAATGACGACTGCGCCAATCAATATCCAAACAGCTAATGGTCAGGGTACATATAATGTGGTTTATCCTTGAGAATGAGGTTTGCCTTCGCTGTAAGAACACTGCCGAGAAATGTTCTATTAGAGACGCTGCAGTTTTCAAGGGCATTAAGCACGCTCAGGCTGTGTCACCATGTTATATAATCAGAACATCTCAGAATCAGACGTATCTGCGGCAAAGTCAGGCTGTGGGCTTGAATGCTTAGATAAACAGGTGGCATGCTAGACAATTAAAGAAATGTACATATACACATGCATGCACTTGTATAGGAGTATACAGAGGACATATAATCTCAGAGGTTAGAAAAAAGTCTTTCTAAAATTCATAATATCATCATATAACAATATTGTAAATCAACTTTCTGAACAAATCACTTTTTTCTGTCATTTAAAAAATTCTCAATTATGTGTAACCAGGGACATAATTAAAACATTTTATACCTATGTGATTAAGTATCTCCTAGATTATTTTCATATTTGAATTCTTTTCACTTGCTTATTGAGACATTAACCACAGGAAAGAGAAGTATGCTTTTTCCTTATAAAGCAGTGACTCTTGCCTTTGTTAAGAAATGTGTGTCTTAGTAAGACTTTGCAATTGAGATGGCCCTATTTCTTACCAAACTCAGAGAGAAAGATGGGGCAAGTAGAGACAGAGAGGGCAGGAACCTATGGGGCTTTCTTGAAGGTCTATGGAAGGAGCTGAAGCCACTCATTGAAAGGGAACTTAGGGCAGGTTAGGACGAGACTACAGAGAATCTTCAAACTCTGTTCACGGGAAATGGGCAGACTGTTACAGGGAGACGCATAGTTATAAGCTCAAGAAGGAGTCTGTTAATACTTTCCCAGGCCTGGATTGAGGTAGCATTCTCCACTGTAGTGTAGCATTGAGATTACAGGAACATCAGCCAGGGTGTGGTGACTGCAGAGGCTCATCATCGGTCAACGTGATGAGAGTCAGTGACAGCTCAAGTCTCAGTTGTAAACCAGACATCTGTAATCTCCTCCAAGTTCAGGAAACATCACACAAGAAAGGCCAAGGAAAAAATGTAAGAGCTGGACTACGGAAGGAGTGGTCTTAAGACTGCCTGGCTTCGGGGCTGGACACGATGCTGGATGAGACAATGGGGTCCTGAACTCAGGGCAGCTTCAATTACTAGCACAAGATATGTACAAGGTAAGGACTCTCTATAGTTTGTTGTGGAAGAGGGGGTGGCTCCCAAGGCCCCATCTTTCCCATCTTCCCCTAAGACTCATCCCCAGTTAATGGTTGTGTGTTCATGTTGGGGTAGGGGGGGCATTTTTTTCTTCAGTGGTGTGATCACTGGAAAGGAAGGTGCTCGGGTTTCTGCAGTCTCCACCTCATAAGCAACCCTAAGGAAGCTCATTAGGCCACACAGAAACACATCAGAAGAGACAAGAAACTAGAAGGGGTTTGTTACAAAGAGAATGGGTGTTGGCAGAGGTGGGAGGAAAAGATAAAACCCAGACAAAGCCTCCTAGGTAGGCTGACAGAATATAATCAAGAAGGTGTGACCTTAGGGGTACAACGAAAGAGGTATTGAAAACAAGGAACACACTGAGATCTAGGCTAAATATAAACACCAAGTGAAGACAGGCAAAGGCTGAGTTAGCCTAGATCAAGGGACTAAAGGCTTTAAGACTGACTAACATTAAGACTTGCTGTGGTCCCAGCATTGCACATTTAAGGTCTGGTTTTTCACTTAGACTACAGGACAGTCTTAGGGGGTATATAGGATGCAATGTTTCACTGCAAATACATGACAGGAATTTCTGGTATTACTCTCATCTGAGAGAAGACGATATGAAGGGTCATTAAGACTGTGCAGGATGTAAAGGCTCTTGGTGTGTAAGAGCCTGGTGAGCCTACTTCAGTCCCCAGAACCCATAGAAGAAGAAGAGAACAGACTCCAAAACCTGTCATGTGACCTCCACTATGGGCACATGGGCCCACATACACTATACAAGCATAATAATAGTAAAGCATATTTCAAAAGATCATGGAAAACAGTGGGATTTTTTTGGAACTAAGAAACCATTTCAAATACAGAATGCTGTTGTCTAGATATAAGTCTTGGATAGAGGGGGAGAAAAAGAGGAATAGCTGGAGGGAACAAGTGGATCCAAGAGTGGAAACTAGATGGAAGGAGTCTCAAAAGTCCTAATTCCCGAGTGGAGAACAGAATTGGAATCCTGGGTCGCTGTAAGTGAGGAGGATGTCAACAGTGTTTTGGTCCTTCAAAACTGGCTGTGACTCAAAAAAGAACCACTTCATAAAGCCACCATACCTCAATACTATACACGGCTCCCACCTAAAGCCACCATACCTCAATACTACACACGGCTCCCACCCACAACTTAAATGTGCAGGCCTATGATACATAAAAAATAGAAATTGTGTCTACACACAAGCATGCGCAGACCCACTGTGATGCTCACTTGAGCGACTCTTGCTGTCTTCTATCTCAGCCTTGGTTCCTGCCATCTTCTCTGAGAAGGCTTACTGTCAACATCTGTCCAACCTTCACAAAAACTTATCACATTCTCTCTGGTATGGACCAAATTTCACTCTCCACTGAAGCCTTTCCCCACACTTCGAAGAGAAGCATATGCCACCTGTTACTGAGAATTCATGCGACTTTATTTGCACTTAAAATGCGTGTTCTGTCTTTCATAGGTACATCCATAATTAGAAAACAAGAGCTCACATTATTGTGGAACATTCTCCTTGCCAGACTGAGGATTAATGCCATTAAGTGAATTAGCCTCAATAAGCCTCACATATATCCTATGGGGAAGATAAAACTGCCCCCAGTTCCACTTCAGAGAGGAGGAAACAGGTTCAGAGAAGTTCATTTATTTACCTAACCTCACACCCAGGTTGTAGGGAACTTGAGATTCAAATGCAAGCAGTGTAAGGCCTGCTCTTATTTTTCACGCAGCCACCAGAGTGTGTGCAGAGATCACACTCAGTAACGCTTGAGTGCATAGTAAGAGTGAGTATGGGCTAAAATCTGGCTCCAGTTTATTTATATTTCAGTGTGTGCTCATGCTGGTGTTTGCCTACACTAGGGTGAGCTAGCATATTCAACAGCAACAACAACTTTATGATCCAATAAATACCTATAGCAAAGGGTGAACTATTAAAAATATAAGAAAGCAAGACCAGCTAGAACTCAGAGTCAAGGGAACCTGGGGGACTTCATGACTTAGCACGTGTGTCACAGTACACTAAAGGACCTTGAGTAAACAGGACCACAGCCACAGCAGCATCCCCTGCCCCAGGCACAGCTATTGCATGGATCTTGTGTGAGCATGTTTGTGTATATGTTCTTAACATCATTCCTTAACCTGAATAATTTGAGGTTGTTCATATTATTTCCTTACGACTTTACCAACATATAATATGTAACAATATACACCACGTTGTCCAAAGAGATGTAATGCTGAAAAGGGTAATCTACATTGATTCATGGTTTGCAGTACCCAAAGCCCTTATCTTATAAAAGATAAGCAAGTTAAAGATGGTAAACAAGATGCCACTGATGACACAATAGCAAAGACAGATAAGCATGACTCTCTAAGAATCTTTATAAAACTTGCCTTATGCATGTACATGTGTACAGATCTTTACATATATGCACATGCAGATTAAAAGCACATGCAGCAGGCACATGTCCACTGTATTTCAATCTGGGAATTTGTCCTTCCATCTTAACAGCATGTTTTATAAATATATAGAATCAGTCAGTATATTTCCAGTATATAACCAGTCAGTATAAATAAATATAATGTGAACCACGTATGACACTCTAAGTTCCCCAGAAGCCACAAAAAAAGCAGGGTTAGGTATTAAGAAAGGGTTTCATGGAATGGGAAATGGAAACTGGCTAAGAAGCTGCCCCTTCTATGGTTCTTTGACCCAAGACACAGCCACCATACGCACATACACACGCACGCACACGCACACCACCAGGAGCAGCAGCATGGCAAACAACTTCTCAGGATAAGATGCATCCCCTAACATCAAAAACAAACTAAAATGAAATACAGACCATTTTTTCCTGCAGCCATTTTGAGTGTGGCAAGTTCTAGCCCTGGATTTCTGCCCACACCCAGCTCTGCTCCTAACTTCTCAGTAGAATCACCAGGTCTGTGCTTCTTGTTGCAGAGCAGTCCAGTGGTTGAACCAACAGGTAGAGTATTCCTATAGTACAGTGTTTGTCTGCAGATGCTTGTGAGACCAGCATCACACAGCTTGTATGGGGTGCAAGAATTTCCCTAGAATCCATGTCAAACACATCGAAATTGCTGGGAAGGAAAGGGAAGGAGAACGTTTGTAGAAGAAAATAAAAGCATACAACAAAACAGTCTTATAGAGTCTTGGAAAGTATGCTATTTTCTCTCCTACTACATTACCAATTGATAGATAAGGTGTGAACAAGACTACCACAATCATAAGACAGTAAGAAGGGAGTTTACTATGTCAAATTCAGTGAGTGATGGGGTGACTTCCCCAAAGACTCGTCCCTTGTGAACTCCAGAAGGCAACCTCAGAAGTAAATAGAACTTTTGGAACTGGGACTCAGGCTCGGGGAAATGCAATCATTCTAGAGCAAGGCAGGTCCTAACTCTGTGGCAAGTGTCCTTGAGAGACACAAAGGCACCTGAAGAAAAGGTGCCACTCAAAGCTTAAAGAGGCAAAGTCCAGTTTGCCTCTAGAGATCACAGAGGGCGCAGAGCCTTCCCTGCCTTGGTGGCCAACATCTGGACCCTGCACAGTGACAAACAACAAATGCTGGTCTGATGCTCTGAGCTACTGAAGCCATAGTAGTTTCTTTGGGAAAGAAATGTACTAACATGACTCCAGCCAGTGTGTGAAATCTTCATACGCACATGAATCTGATGGGTAGGTGGGTGATATGGACTCTGTCTCACTTAAAACGCGCATGTGGCTAACTCATTGATCTTACTCCAAGTACCAGATACACCAGGAACTTGGCCTGGCGTTTCCCTTTCACTTTTTGCATATGTTGTTCTTTCCTTCTTTGTCCCAAATATATCCCAAGGCTGAGAGAATAGAGCTTGAGTAGGGAGATTTTAAATCATTGCCAAAGCAATGAAAAAAATACGAAATTATCATTGCTCTTTCTATATTAATGATTTGAGTACCTAATGATGACAAGGCCACGGAACATCCATCTAGAATGAGACTTTTTCAGGATCCCTTCATTTTTTCCTATCATTATGCCAAGGTGCATTCCCCAAATCCACTTCTATGCATTCAATAAAGCCAAGCCTAGCCAACTCAGCTCAGTCCAAGTGCTCCTATGAAACATGCTGTGTAGACGCAGAGAGGAGATAATGTAGAGGAAATAAATATTCCAGCACACTGGGTCATAGGAGTAGGCAGTGAGAGGAATCGGGTACCAGACGATGCAGCAATGACTGTACAGTGTTGTAAAGGTAAAATTAATCTCTCCTATCTTCACTGTCCTCTTGTGAGTGCCTCCATATCAAACTTCAGTGCAACAACATTCAAGTCATTTGAGGTGTCCCATGAGCAACCTGGTAAGAGACCCCAAAGAGTATCCTGTCTCAGTCCCCCCTGGCCCCGGGGAGGATATAGAGAACCCAGAAATACCAGAGATCTGGCTGGGAGCCTCTCCGAGAATACCTAAAGAGGTTGTCTGGTGTTATAGGTGCAACCACTGGATAGCTCACCCTAGCAGGGATAAATGGTGGCCAAAGCTAGAATGTCATAGGGTCCAGAGCATCTCCAGGAACTAGGGTTGTTCTAACCTACCATGTATCACAGGCTGTGCCCATGCTCAGAAAGCAGCTAACCCACTCTAGAGGGTATATCTCTTGGTTAAAAAAAAAATGCTGCAGGGAAATGATTAGGCCAGTGGGACTGCCTCAGAAATCCTCCAGCTATGATGTGCTGAGAGCACAGCCCGCCCTTCCCCTAACTTGACCCTGAGACATTGTAAGCCACAACTGTGCACGAGCACACAAGTGCTTCCTTGAGAAGGCTGGATGTAGTAATAATTGTGGAATAAGGAGAGGAAGTGTCAAGTTGTGATCAGGAAAAAAAAAAAAGAATTGATGTGATCAAGACTTAGGGCTGATGCTGAAGAGATCATTCAAATGCCAAAGCTGACTAGGATTTAATGACGTCACTCTACATACAGTTAAAATTCTTTTGGTAGAGGTTCATGAACACCCTATAGGTTTATACAAGCGTAAGGGCTTTATTCTTTGATGCATGTAAGCAAACTGCGAATGAATTTGTAGCCATTACCCAGGTTTGTCCTTGTGGTGGTTTGAATATGCTTGGCACTATAATGAGGTATGGCCTTGTTGGAGTAGGTGCAGCCTTGTTGGATGAAGTGTGTCACCTTGGGCTTTAAGACCCTGCTCCTAGCTGCCTGGAAGCCAGTCTCCTTTTGTCTGCCTTTGGAACAAGATATAGAACTCTCAGCTTCTCCAGTGCCATGCCTGTCTGGATGCTGCTGTACTCCCTACCATGATGATAATGGACTGAACCTCAGAATCTGTAAGCCAGCCCCAATTAAATGACCTTTACAAGAGTTGCTTTGGTCATGGTGTATTTTTACAGCAATGGAAATCCTAACTAAGACAGCCTTTAAGAGATAAAATATTTGCTATTATCTCTCACCTTGAAGAAATTATTTTTCACAGCTCAGAAATATTCCTTATAATAGTAATCCTAAAAAAAACATTGTTCTTACATCCTTGATTTAAAATAAGCCACAGCAATGACATTTGGCATCATAGAGTCAGTCCATGTGCATAATCATCTCTTAAGACAGCAGTTCTCAAACCCCATGGGGGTTGTATATCAGATATTCATCATATCATTATGATTCATAATACCAGCAAAAGTACAGTTATGAACAAAATAATTTTATGGTTGGGGATCATCACAGCATGTGGAACTGTGTATGGGTTGCAGCATTAGGCAGGTTGAGAACCACTGACTTAAGGGGACTTTGAGAGGTCCTGTTGGGTTCTGTTTATAGGACAGCAATAAAGAATAACTAAGGGAAATCTCATTCTGGTTAAGAGAATAGACTCTCTGATCTGGGTGGAAACCTAACATTACAGTGGGCCAGTCTCCTGGAAGGGCCTGTCCCTCTGGAAAGTGGCATTGCTCCTAAGAAGGCAGGCTCACCTGTCGCCATGCTAAAGAGAGAGGCAGAATCATATCCATTTAGTAAGATATTGTCCAGTTCGTTCCCAGCATCCTCCGCTGGTTGGCTCACTTAGTATGCACAGCCAAGCTGCTTCTTATGTCCACTTACTTTCTCAGTTACTAAGGAAACCATTACTTTCCCTTTTCTTTACTCTCTTGTCAGAGACCTCTCCTGATGCCATGTGTTTGCTCTCAATGCCTGATTAATGCACATGGCATGGCTTTTTCTCCAGGCATTCTCCTTCATTCTCTTCCTTCTCTTCTTCCAGGTATCTTCTGACATTTATAGCTTGCTTGTTCTGGCTCTTTTTTACCTCTAATAAAATTGTCCTTGAGCTTCATTTTAGTTGGTTCTTAAATTCCTTTATTAATGAGATTAAGAAGCCCAAGAGGGAACCCCGATTTCCCTATTATCACTAACTGTGTGCATGAGGTGGGCAAGGGAAAGGTTTTTAATCTTTTAGCACAATGATCTTAAGTCTAATTACCTTCTTTGAACCATCCCTAAAAACAACTCAGACAGACATCAATCATCGCACACTAACTGTGTGTGTGAAAGCTCAAAGGCAACTGAGCTGTCCATGTAATTACAGCCAAGCTACCGACGAGTGATTTATTCTGCGGTGCAGCCTCCTGCACACTCATGAATCTATTACCCACAGCCCTTCTACACCTTGTACCTCATTTGCAAGACATTAATTCCTATGTATTTACAAGGAGTTCATGGTGACGTTCCCAGGGATCAGCCTTACGTCTGTTCTATCTCCCCATTGAATACTGGGGATCCTGTCAAGAGCAAGGCAGCAGTTTCCCTGGGGCTCATGGGTAAATTGCTCAGCTATAGAAACTGATGAACAGTTGGGATTCTCAAGTTCCCTCCCCTAAGTCTCTATGCATTTGGAAGATTTTTAAAAGGCCTGGTGAACAAAGGAACCAAGAGGTAACAGTTGGTGTGGGGAGAAATTTTGAATAAGTCTTGGTCATTGCCTCCACAGGGGACCTATAGAAGCTGCAAGGACAGTATGTAGTGCTTTTGCCTAGATACTCCTCTGTTGCCCTTCATTCCCATTCCCATGCCCACCAAACCAATGATGCTTTCTATGGAAAGCCAGTGTTTCCTTCACAGAATACTCAATCCCAATGGAACTGCATGACCGCCTCCACTTCAGCCAAGCCCCCATGGGAGTGCCCACACTTCAGCCCAGCCCCCACGTGAGCACAGACATTTCAGCCCAGCATCCACGGGAGTACACAAATACTTCAGGCCAGCACCTACACACAACCACGTTCCAAGGTTCCATCTTTTGACCCAGGCAATCAAAAATGTTCCCATTCCCTGGTCTAAAGGTGTACTAGCATTTTCTATAAAATAAGCCCTACTGTAGGAGTGCCTGAAATGTCTCAGACAAAGCATGTGACCAAGACTGGGAAGTCCTCAGCCTGAATTGCTTCCTCATTTACTTTTTTCTGTGACTTCAGAGGGAGAGTGAAAGGAAGGAAGCTCCCCACCTTTCTATGTCTTTCCCTTCGGTGGCATAATTTTGAAAAGGCTCCCAGATTTCACTACTGTAGGATAAATGACAAGTACACATGGCCTCTGTGCTTGAATTCTGAAGGGCAACATTTTAGAGGGGGAGCTTGTGAGAAAAACTAATCTAATAAAAAAAATCAGTTAAAGTTGAAGAAGAGGAAATGAATTTAAGTTCTGGAACATTCTGAGAGCTTCCAGAACTACCTAGCAGAGAAGGTGCCCGTGCCTCCAGTTCCAGGTAAAGGTCACAAGCATCTGAGGAAGCTGACTTGCCTGGAGCTATGAGATATGTATGCTACATGGACCTGTGAGCCATACAGCTCCAAAAAGTGCAGCTCCAAAAAGAGAAAGAAAAATTGGATCTTAAGCTTTAAAATATTAAACATTGTAAAACCCTACAAGTCCCATGAAAGAATACAGGACACTTCAGAGACCTTTCTGTCTTGAAAGAGAATTTATGGCAAATGGCAAATGCTGGCAAAGGGGTCAGAGAGAATGCTTCCAGTCAGAACAGGAAAACCTTCCCAAAGAGCCTGGAATCATTCTAATGTACCTTTTAATACTGAATTGCTTTGGAATTAGGGGATATGACAAAATGTCTTAGTAAAAAAGAAGGGGGGCACATGCAAATGCATGTATGTACACATGTACATTTTGCATGGCCTTTCTCCCTGAGAACAGCCTTGTGTGCACATAGAACTGATTGCAGCTGATAATCTCACTGCCTTGAAAGGCAGGGGTTGAGGATGGTTCATGAAAACAGTTTTAATTTGGGAAAACCAGCATCCCCTACATGAAGCAAAACAGTTGGGCTCACAAGTCCTGCATCCATTAATCATTTACCAAGCCAGTGCTCAATTTATTTTGACGAACACAATCAAAATCACCTTACCATGGAAGATTTGGGGTGCTCAGAAGGCAGCTCCAAATGCCTTCACACTGCTTCAGCTACCTCCTATTATTATTTGAAGAAAATGAATAACAACTTAGAAAATGAGAGTAATTTGATGTGCCTGCTGAAGCTTGGGGACTATAAGACAGGAAAAACAAGGGACCAGGCTCAGGCGACTTAGCCCAGAGGGGCTTTAATTAAACCGAAGAGCTTCAAGCGGCTTGTGCAGATGCTGACTGGGTCAGGCAAGGAAGAATTTGTGTCTGAGACAGTCTACTGACAGTCTACTGGGAACATCTGGGCACTAAGGAATCTTTTATGAGGAATTAGAGCCTTAGGATCAATTTTAATCTCACCAAATCCATAAGACCAATCACCAAGATTTTAAAGGACAACTTTTCATCTTTTTAACGAACCACCCCTGCAGAGAGAATCACAGCATCTTTATCAGGTCAGAGAGCTGTGGAATGCAGACCTAAGGAACCTTCAAAGGAAATGGCTTCCCTGAAAAAAAATGTGCATACAGGTAATATTATACAAACCCAGCAGGTTATATTTAGGAATATATTGGTATATACATATCACATTTATGAATCTAACAACTATTAATGAAAAAGAGTCCATTAGTGTGAAAGAGAGCAAGGAGAGGTATGGGGGAAGAGGGATGGAAAAATTCTGTAATTACATTATAATATCAAAAATAAAAGAAAAAAGAGACTGGCTTTTGCACCTGACAAACACATGCAGGATTCTTGAGAAAAGTAAAGTTCAGGTCCAAAAAGAGAAAGAAAAACTGGATCTTAAATTTTAAAATATTAAAAATTGAGGATGGCCAAGTCGGTCATCAATGGGAGGAAAGGCCCTTGGCCTTGTGAAGGTTTTATGCCCCAGTGTAGGGGAATTCCAGGGCCAGGAAGCCGGAGAGGGTGGGGTGGCAAGCAGGGGAAGGGGGAGGAGGAGGGAACAGGGGTTTGTTCTTGTTGTTTTTTGTTTTTTGTTTTTTTGTTTGTTTTTGGAGGAGAAACTTGGAAAGGAGATATCATATGACATGTAAATAAAGAAAATATCTAATAAAAAAAGAAAATACTAGTAGTGATGTATTATTTTGAAATATACAGCTAATATGTTTGGAGTTATTTAAAAATATATTAAAAATTATAAAATCCCTACATGTCTCATGAAAGAATATAGGACACTTCAGAGACCTTTTCTGTCTTGAAGGACAATTTATGGCAAATAGCAAGTGTTGGCAAAGGGGTCAGAGAGACTGCTTCAGGAATATGGCCAAAATGAAACAACACAGCATTATCTTGAGCTATTCTCAGAAAGAAACTGATTTTAAAAAGACAACACAGATCAACTGTTCTCATGCAGGCTGCTGACAGACAATCTAGACTTGGTGAGACAGTGGGTGCTTTCCACTGGCTCCTCTCAGCCTGAGGAAGTGACTGAGAGCAAGGAGTGAAGAGCCCTTCTTCAGGTTCCTGCACCCCCGCCCCTTTCCTTGTCTCATCAGAGGGGTCAACATTATACAATCAAGGAAGCATTGAGAAACTCAGCCTCAGGAAAATGAACCCTTCCAATGTCTTCCCAGAATAACCTAGATAAGCCTGTGGATGCTCCCTCCTCCTCTCCTCCTCTCCCGCAGAGGAAACAAGCCATAGTAAAGTAGGTGTAAGAGTTTGGGTTGCATGTAGTGCACACTCCAAAAAACTAAGATAGGTTCCTTATTGTTTTCACTAGAAAAACAATGACTACTCTCCTGTGAAGCAGGTGTGTTTCACTTAATTGAAGCATTGTACAATGTATGCAGGTAGAGAACCATAACAGGGTACTCTGTTGATATAGTCTAGCTATGATCTGTTCTTATGTATCTGCTAAGACCACAGTTAATGACAAAAGTAAAAAAAAAAATGTGGTAAACCCAAGTCCTTATTTAGTAGGTCACTTGCTAGGTTAGAAGGCTGAGAATTAAAAATAGTAACTGAGACAATACAGTCATGATGACAACCTAGGCAAGTATCTGAAGTTTAGAACCGCCTGTGTCATGATCTGGATGTGGACCCTGAAGACTTCTCTGTTGAAGAATTGGTCCTCCAGCAGCCAAACTCAGAATTGGAGCCTTGAGAGGCAACTCAGTTATGAAGGCTTCAAAGTGTATGTTTATCCACATATGATTTTATAGCTGTATTGGTTATCATTGGGGGTTGGGGCCTTAGTAGAGGAAGTGAGGGTGTGTCTTGACCCAGCCCACCCCTCTTGGCTTTTCTGTTTCTATGGAAACAGCTTTCCTTTGTTTTGTTCTCCCACCATGTTTTCTTGCTTTGATACAGGACTTTAACTGCGATGCAACCAGGGGTTGGAAGCTCTGAAACTATGAGTCAAAATAAACATTTTGCCCTTAAAGTTGACTTCTTGCACGTACATGTGTAGGTCAGCATGGCTTCAGCTAACACACCTTTTGAGGTGCATGTGAGTGCATGTGTGTGTGTGTGTGTGTGTGTGTGTGTGTGTGTAAAACATCTAAGCCATTTATTATTCTGTTACCTGATAGAAAGACCTAGAAAAGAACACAGACAAGGTTGTTTATATAATATGTATTAAAGGAGAATAAGCTAACAGAAAACTTTTCATCCCCTATCTATCTGTAATACTCCCTATACACACATCTACAGGCCAAAGTTTCCACAGATGTGAAGGTGGAATCCCACACTGCCACGACTTTCATTGTGGCATTGGTACATTCCACACATCCAGGACACCCAGTGCCTCATAATAAGCAAGTAGCAAAGAGAATCATTTTGTAGCTAGGTTCGATTTGCCTGATGTTGTTAAGAGGCATGCTTTGATAATTCTGAGTTCTTTCTCAGGAGAGAGACATTTGTGAACTCAGTTCACTTAAAAAAAAAAAAAGTCGGATATTGCAATAGGTTGTGTGGAGGATGCACAGAATTTAGCTCTGAAACAGTTACAATAGGGTCTCACGTTAGTAGAGTGACATGGAGAATAGCTCTGCCTCTGTGCCTACTTACCGCCCACCTCTCTAGAGATCTATGTCACAGGAGCAGACTAAACGACCATGCAAGGATGAACTGCAGACATGGCAAGTGATGGGAAGGGCAGCAAGAAAAGTCCTTCCAAAAAAAGAGAAGTGATGCTTTGAGGTTACAAACGATCAGAGGCAGTCTTATTCGGGGAAGGAAAAAAAAGCCCTACTTACACTTATTTTTATCAGGTAACATTTCAATCTCACTACAAAAGTAGAAATGAGAAAATGAGATCAAAGCCTAAATTTTACATATACAATATCTTGATAACCTGGGCATAAATAAGTTAATTAAAGGCAATGTTTTGCTAACAATTTGCAATAATAAGTTTCTTTATATGGAATCTACTGGCATATAAAAGCCGTGACAATTAACGTATACAACTTCAGTTTGGAGAAATGCACGAGAGAGAGAGAGAGAGAGAGAGAGAGAGAGAGAGAGAGAAAGACCTACCCAAGGTAGGTCAACAGAACAGAGCTTGGCAGCAAGTACCTTTACCCACTGAGCCATCTTGCCAGCCCAGCTATGGGTATTATTTTGATTGTTATAAGGAAATTACATAATCTCTGTTCCTAGCCAGCATTTGAGAGCCATGCAGTCCTGTAAGTAGGCACTGTGCTGTGTGGTCTGTCTGGAGGTTAGCCAGTATTGGAGAAGTAATGGGCACTTACTTTGTCCTCTTTCAGATGATTTTATAATCTGTATTTTGATTACAATTTAAACTAATAAAGATAACAAAAGCCTGGAGAAGCAAGCAGGCCATTAAAATTGCCAAATTTAGCCAAATAATTATAGGAAGCTATTAAATTTGAAATGGGAAAAAGTAACAAATCATTTTTAATCAAAGTATGTTCAAAATATTTTATTCTTACTAAATTACTTACTCTTACTAAATTAGGTTGAAGAGATATTTTATGCATTTTGAGAAAAATGTTTATAAACCCTACATTTGTAAATTATCTAAAATATATAAAGAGTGCAAATAAGTTAATAGCAAGAAAGTAATCTTTAAAAATCTAAATAAAAATAACAAAAGTACCTGAATAGACTTTCCTCCAAAAAAGATATACAAATGTCCCAAAAAAATGATATATGCTAAATTCTTTTATACCTCAAAGCAAACTAAGATCACACTGGACAATGGTCTGTATATACCACAATGGGAGCTGTCATGGTGGCAGGCTAGGAGAGCCAGCCAGATAACCAGTATGCTGCAGCAATGCAAGGAGAATCTGGACTAGACTGGGTTGGAGAGAGGATCACAGCAGAGTCAGCTCTTGAGACAAGCAGAATTGAGTTACAGGAGCCTAAGTCTGAGGGCTCAGCATTTGCTAGAAAAGACAAGTCCCTTCAGCCACAGCCTGTGTGGCGAAACAGGATCTCAGCAAGCGCCTGCACTTAGGAACCAGGGCTAGTTAACAAAGACTGGCCTGCCTTTCATTCAAAGTTGTCACATGGTACTTTGAAAAGGCTTTTTGTATGCCTTTCATTCTCTCTCACATTGTGCAGGCAAGTTTATGTCAACTTGACACAAGCTAGATTAGTTTTGGAAGAGGGAATTTGAGTTGAAAAAAATGTCCTATCAAACAGGGCTGTGGGCAAGACTGTGGGGCATTTTCTCAGCTGATGATTGATGTGGGAGGACCTAGCCCACTGTGAGAAGTAACACCCCTGGGCTGGTGGGCCTGGGTGCTATAGCAGTACACATGTGTTCTTATTATGGGACACATTTTGGGAAGTCAGGACACATGTCTCTATCATTTCCTTAAGTCTCCAACCCGTCCAAGAAATCAATCATAATTAGCTTGATCAATATAAGTTAGCTGTGGTTTCAATACAGAATAACAAAAATGGTTATAATTTAAGAAAATAACAAAACTATTTCCCATCATCTTTAATTACTTTTCCAAGAAACAAAGCTGATTTGGTCAAGAATAATCTAAATCCACAGGAAAACAGATTCTATTGCAAACATACTAAGTGAGATAGCCCAGACCCAGAAAAACAAACATCTCATGTTCTCTGTCCTAGGTGGACATCAACTTTGAATATTTAGAGACACAAATTTCATTTGTGATTTTCATAGGATCAGAAAACAAGTAAGGGACTTTCTCTTAAGGGAGTGAAGATGCAATATGGTGATATAAAGTGGAGTGGAGAAAGAATGGAACAGGAGGTGTTCCATGGGATGGGAAGACAGGGTAGAGGAGGATTATGATGAGGGATAAAGGTCTTTTGAAAAGAATCATGTTGAAACCCACTATTATAGATACTTCCTAAAATACATATCTCTATATAAAAATATATATGATATATATTTTATATATAAGATATATATCATATATATTTTTATATATATACAAAACATATAAATATATGTGTACACACATATATATGCATATACACATACACATATACATACATAAAATGAAAAAAAAGTTTAGAGTCACCCTATAGCAAGAGGAAACAATGCCCCAACTAGATATTACATGCTACCAAGTAAAATAAAAAACCTAGTACCATGAATGGGTTACCTCTTCTTGAACTGTTGACCAACCAAGGTCCTATAAACTCTAAACATTACAAACCATTACATTGTTCTTAGCTACTGTCTAGAAATTGACAGGAAACCCCTACTGCGTAAGATACTTCATACCTGAGTCATAAAATTCAGAGAAATAAAGCGGGTACTGAACTAGAAGCTTCAGTCCTACCGGCTAGCTTTTAATATGCTGGGAAGTGCTGTGTAAACTACCAGAAGAGAAGATTGATCATCAATCCTACCTAGGCATGGAACACTATGAGCTACAGTAATGACTGTCCTGGAAAAATGTTACCCTGCTGCAATTGTGGCACAGAGGTTATGACAGTAACCAACCACTTTCTGATTATATTTATGGCTCACTCTATAAGATGGAACCCATTCCTGGCAAGAACCGGAGGCTAGATAGGTCACAGGGTCCCTGAGGAGAACCTACTACTATTATTTTGCTAGATAGACATAGTATTAACGTGACTCCTAATTGCTATGCGTAGAGATTGGCGTCTCTCAAACCTCATCAGGGAGGCTTCTCCTTGCAGCAGATGGCAAGTAGCACAACAACCCTGCAGAAACTAAGAGACTGTGGAGTGTTCAACATAAATAAAGGACACCACACCTTTCCTCACAAGGCCAAGGCTCTTCAAAACAGAGCGTGATGTGGAGAGATTGTCAGACCAGAGGAGGCTAATATCTCTATGGGAAGACAACTGGGAAACTCCACACATGGACTCAGTGGTTGTAATGCACAAGAAAGTCAAAGCACAAGCCAGACAAAATCCCTGTGTGCAGGAGGGGGAGGTGGGCTTGGAGTCCTACCCCCAGCTGGAAAGATGGACTCGATATCTGCTAGTAAAGGAAGGTTCTGTTTTCTTTAAGGGGATGGCCCTCCGTATGTCAGCTATCATGTATGACAGGCCCCAGACCCAAGACTATTTAAAACCTCAACTCTATGGGTTTGCAAAGAAAAGAAAGAATTTGGTAAATAGGATAATGAAGATGTGTCTGGAAGGATTAGTGGAGGGACTAAATATGATCAGAACACATTGCATAGGATTTTTAAAAAAGGGAAATTACAAACAACAATAACAAAAGGTTTCTAAATGAAATTAGTCACATATTATGTAACCTTGAGTTCCTGGTACTGTTACAATAGTTGTGAATAAATTATTTGAGGAGTAGTGAGGAAAAAATAAATAATTTGATCTCAAGTCTTTCCCCCTTCCCCTTTCATGTCTTCTGTGTTGTGATGTACCCTCTATTTTTCCCTCTCTGGTTGGAAGATTATAGGTTTCTACATAGGATTTTAATGTGCCCTTTATTTTGGAGTGATTTCAGGGTTGGTGGCTGTAACCCTTAAGTCTCCCATGACTGAGAAGACCGTAGGCTCCAGGTTGGGAGCCTCCTCATGTTATTACTTTTCTAATTGGTTGTATTGTCAACCTACCTTCTAAATATTTACATGTGTACCCAAAAATTTGTGTTGTTCTCAACAATGACCAGAGAAGCTTCTTTTTGCTGAGGGTAGTGGTTAATGCACAGAACAGAAATGACAGAAGTATCTATGATAAATAACTCTTGAGTGCTCTCTACCTTGGCAGGTCAATCTCTCACTATCCAAGGCTCAGGGATTACCACAAAACGGGCTGGGAAGAATGAATGTATGAGCTGGTGACTAGGGAGGAGTGCTGTGGAAGTCTGTCTTAGCAACTTCTTTACCTTTTGTATCTGTAATATTCTTTCTTTTCAGATTTTATTATTCAAGTTTTTGATTCTGCATCATAGCACTGTTTTGCTTCGAGTTGTTGCTAGAAAAACCATGTTAAGACATTCAACAACTACCAATGATATGTGCTTTGCCACATTTGGTGGCTTCCATGAGATGTGCCCTGATATTGTGAAGTGTCTGAATGTTTGGCCCCAAATTGGTAACCCTGTTTGGTAAGGTTTTAGGAGGCATGGACTTTCTAGAAGAAATATGTCACCAAGGGTAGGCTTCGAAGTTTCAAAAGCCATGCACCAATCATTTCTAGTGTGTTTTCCAGTGCTTCCCATTGGCTATTCCAGGTATGTATGCTCTCATCTCTTTCTGCCACCATGTCTGATGCTTGCTACCACGCTTCTCTGATGTGATGGAGATGGACTCTTAACTCTCTGGAACTATAATACCAAATAAGTTCACCCTCCTAGAAGTTGCCTTTGTCGTGGTGTTTTATCTCAGCAGTAGGAAAGTAACAGAAGTACTTACTTCTCATGCCTTTAACTATCTACTTCTCTCTTACCATACTTAGCTCCATCCTTCCACTTTTCATCATCACTTTCTTGCTTTACTGTTAATTACTGATACCTATGCCTCTAAAAAAAAAAACCTATAAACTAGCTTCATTACAATCAGTACCACATAGTGCTTCTGTCTTGGCACCTTCTCAGGGAAACCCAGAAGAGAACACAGCTGTTGTCTGCTGCAAGTTAATATTAGGACTGTTTCAAAGCATTCTATCTGACACTGCAATCCCCTTCTCCCCTGAATAGCACTGCAGGACAGACGTGAGTGAAAACAACTCACTAGTAAGACTGGAATAAAATAAGTAAACAAAAAGAGCTTAAAAGGGAGAAAAGGTGAACAAATAAAACTGGAGGACACATCTGTCCTAATAGACCTATAAAAGCCACACAGCGAGAGACAACAACACACTCTAGCAATATCCCAAAGCTATAGCATTTTAATACCTGAGATAAAGATAATAAAATGGCTGAAATGGCGGAAAAGGATTTTAGATTCCCACTCTTAAAACGTATCAATGGCCACAAAAATTCTCACAGAAGCAGATGAATTCACTGTAGAAACTAATGAAGGATCCAGACAAGAAAGTTACTACAGTGGAAGGCTACAAAGTGTTCAGTTACTTGGAAGAAGAATTTTAAAACATAAAAGAAGGGATTCAGCAAGAAAATTGAATCTATAAAAAAAAAAAAAGAAAAGAAAAGAAATGGAAATTTGGAATGAACAAGCACAAAAGAAGAGAGCCAGTGGAAAGGAGCAGTAGACGGAATCAAGCAGGAAAGAGGATGTTAGGAACAGAGACAAGGTTGATGCAAAGATAAACAGATTTAGACATATACAACAAGTAAAACTAACAAATATGATCATTATTTCCAAGATCTTGGAGATATATTCAAGCAACCAAATCTAAGAATCCGCAGAATCAGAGAAGGAGCCAAAAATAGTCTAAAGCCATGGGCGATGTGTTCACTGAAATCATAGCAGATGTTCTAAACCTAGAGGAAAAAATGGACATTCCAGCACTAGGAACACTTCTAAACCGATGCAGACAGAACAGAGAAGATGATCTCTGCAACATATAAGAGCAAATATATCAAAAGGACAAAGGAAAGCATATTAAAAGCTGTAATTGGATGTCAATTCACATATAAGCCAAATATAGGCGAATCATATAAGGTCTCTTGTTAATAATCGTAAAGCCCAGGAAAGCATGGGGCAATATCTTTGAATCCCTGAGAGTAAATAACTATCAACTAAAATTGTAATAGCTAACTGAGTTATCTCTTAAATTGACTAAGAAATATGAACTTTTCTAAAATAGGTTCATATAAAGCCAGGACTGCAGAAATTCTTAAAGAAATACTACACACAGAAAAAAGAAAAGAAAAATAGTCTTGTCCACAAGAGGACAAGAAAGAATATATTTCACGAAGAATTTGAATAAAGGAGAGCTAACACAGTATCCCAGAAAACCTTGATAGCAACAGAAGAAGAAAACTACCAAAATATGACAATAGAAAAACAATAAAAGCATATAGAATACAAAACCTCTCTCACTAATAATATTAAATATAAATGGACTCAACTCACCAATTACAAAGCACAGACTAACTGAGTAGACTAAAATACAATATTCAGTTATATGTGGTCTCCAAGAAACATGCCTCAGACGGTCACAGAATTAAAAAAAAAAAATCAATGAACCAAGCAATTGAAAGCAGGCTAACTTCAACTCAAGCAGCAGAGATAAAGAAGGCCTTTACAGCTGACTGAGAACATGTAACAGCTGTAAATGTTTATGAACTGAATGTTGGGGCTCCCAAGTTTATAAAACAAACACAAAAGGCATCAAAAGCCAGACAGGTTTAGGCTCAATAATAGCGGGGGACTTCAATATCTTAGTCTCATTTTTGCATAGTTTATCCTAAGTGAAAATTAAACATTATTAAAAATAGTAATGTGCCGTAAAAAGACAAAATATTTAAACCTTGGTTTATTTTAATCAGTGTTGCTAATCAGGACACTAGGAAGACGAAACCCATGCAGCATCCCAGTGACTGGAGGAGGCATAAAGTGAAAACTGTGTAGGGGTGGAGTGTCTTTTACATCAGTGCCTCCCTGTGTAGCCCAACCAGACTCAGAGCTCTGGGACCTCCCACCTCAGTCTCCAGAGTGCAGAGATTACAGGCACACACCGCCATGCCCAGCAATAGAGTATACGTATCATATAAAATCTATCAATGTTAACATAAAGCAAATCATTACAATTAAAAAATACTTTAGGAGTTTGATCTTACTTCCTTATTCTAATATAAAAGAGCTGTGGTCCTGCCCACAGGACTCAATGGAACCAAGAAGTTTTATGGGTGCTAGGATTTTGGCTTCTGCCATGCGGTGACATTACATAACATGGCGATGAAGTCACATGGTATTTTCCTCTTCGTGATATCATTAACAAATATGGTAGCCAAGTAACATTGTTGCTTCCATCTTGATGAGGCCCCCTAGTTTTCTGATAAAGGTGAACTCAGCCCTATGATAAAGTGAGCTCATCCCCTATCATGCCATTCCAAGTCCCTGCAGAATCCTTCCTTTTGAAGATTAAAATGTGTGTCATTAGACCCTTTTCCTTTAAAAGACTCTTTAGGTAACTAGGATAGTGTGAATATAAAAGGTGGTGGTGGCTATGGCCTAGGCTGGTAGGCTCAAAATCACAAAATAGAGAAACAGAGAAGGAAGCACAGGGACTCAGCTCCTGAAGCGGAGTCTACAGCAGCTGAGTGAAGAGCTAGAATCACAGCGTGAGGTCTCAGAACTACTGAAGAATAACTTCCCAAGGAACATGACAGACCAATTCCAGGACAGGGCAAGAACTAAGTTGATCTGTAATGCCTTTTCCAGTTGTAGAGTCAGGGGGCCAGCCTGATCCAAGACCAGGGATGGGAGAACAAACATGATCCTGACGTAGGAAGGCCAAGTCTCACCCAGAGCCAGTACATGGGCTTAAATAGCAGCAGAACATTTGCTCACATGACTAATATACCCTGCTTTGATACGAAGGGGGTTTATCAGCCGGATTAACACGTGAGAGAGTTTGAGATTGCATTTGTAAATCTGAGCTGGTGAAAGCTAAAGTGCAGAAATGAAGTAAAGAGCAGAGACTGAGAAGGGGTTTGACGCTAGGAATACTAGACGATGTAGAAACTTCAGACCCAACTCCATCTTGTTTGATAAAGCTGGTTAAGTCATTTAACATATTGAAATCAATTTTTTTTTAAATTTGGGCCAGAAGTGGTCATTATCCAATGTATTCTTAGGTCAGATTTGAACTGAGAACTAAATAAACCAAATGTGGCTAGTCTGAGGCCCCCCAGATGGATCTTTTACATTAGTCTTGAGATAGGCTAAAGATGTGTTGTTTGGAATGGACAATTTAATCACATGGTAGGCTTGGGAGAAAGGCAGGAATAAGTGTCAGATACACTGCCCAAGACATCCCTCTGGTAGGATTGACCAAAATTGTACCTGATTGTTAGGAACCAATGCCTCCCAGTTCATAGACTCCAGAAAAGTCAAAAGACAAAAGGGCCTTATGGGAAGCTCTTGGGGTCTTTGGACCAATGACAAGGAACTCATGGTGTCCCCAACATGTTATGGGGTGCCTCTGTGAAGATAAATACAGAATGGCTTCTTAACTGGAGATCAAATGAAGTCTGAGAAAGAGGAAGAGGAAGAGAAGAGAACGTAAAGAAAATAAAAGGAGAATTAAAGACAATTCCATTCCTCTCCCAGGAGGACAACCTGGGTTTATTCAGAGAGCCAATGAAGTCCTTAGACCTGAGGTTCTGTCCATGTGACTTATACTGTTCATCAATGCAGAGACCACGAGTTGCAGGGGTCTTACATCACAATTGGTGGCTGTTTAGCCTATGTAGTGAGCCCTGAAGTGTGTCTGTGCTCCCAAAGGAACAGGTTCCAAGAGTACACAGAGATGATAAGAAAGTCAATATTGTCCCAGAAGAAGGGCTTGGAGCTGACAGCAAGGACCCCAGAATTGTCCAGAGTTTGCACTAAAATGTTAGATTTCAGAGCACAGAGTAAAGAAACAGAAGGCAAGAAGACGACCAAGACGACCAAAGCTTGGTCTAACAGATAAAGGCTGTTTTTAGCACAACAAGGGGTATCTACCTTCCCTTGGGATGTACTTTGTGTGACAGGGAGGGAGCAATTGGGGCACTTATAAGAATGAGCAAGGGACTTAAGAAAAGGGAAGTTGAGAAGGCTGTGGGAGGTGTATGGATATGAAGACATTCCTGAGAAATTACAGCCTCCTCTCAGAACTGCTTGCTCTAGCAAAAACAGGCTATCTTGGGAATTTCCTGTCTCAACAAACTGTTCTCCCTGAGATACAGATGTGGCTGACCAATAACAATTGAGCAACTGTTAACAAGACAGTCCTGGGGGGTTCTGGGGGGGGGGGAAGACTCTGGTTTTCTGCCACCAGGGCATTCTGTCATAGTGTAGACCTAAGCAATCTGCATTTCTTCTGTGGAAGTTAATGCCACCCATTAGCTGTTACTCAGTGGAAGATGGTATAACCGTGTGTCCTTTCCCGACCTTCACTTTTAAAATGAAAACAGAGTCAAAGGGCAGTGTGCACTCTTTGAACATTTCTCTTCTAGTCTCTGGGGATGGACCCGGGTGAGCAGACTGAGATTGCTGGTCCCTATCGCTTCCTTCAGAATGTATTGGAATTCTGATGCCCCCAAGAAGTCACTCCAACAAAAGCAAAACATTTGCATGTTCATTTTGCTAACTATATTCCCAAAGAGTATATGTAGAACATGAACTCAGGTAGGCCGGATGGAGCTCATCTGTACCCATTTACCCAGAGAAAACTGGTACCTTTTAAATATTTCCCTAGGAAATTGGGAACAATGCTCCTCAAATATGGTTGCATGTAACCGTTTTCAGAGCTGTATGGATATAAGTGAGCATGCCTCATTCTAACAGACAGATCACTCTTCCTCCTGCAAGCCATATAGAATTCTTGCCTTACCTCAGATCTCCTCTGGATGAGGGAAAAGGGAGAAGATAGCTTTTCTAGATGAGAGGCTCGACTTGCCACAAGTTAGCCCGGTTTTGTTCTTTGTTTGGCCTTTATGTTGTTGTTGTTGCTGCTGTTATATTTTAGAAACATTATGTTTGTGTAAGAGGTAAAGAAAAAAATCATTTCAATATGACGCTAAAACAAAGATATTAGGATAGTCAAATACAGTCACATCTCTTTAACCATTGTGGGGGTAGGTAGGCAGGTGGGATAGGTTCTAAGATGCCCCAGTAGATTTTTGAAACTACACATTGTACCAAACCCTGTATATTCTATCTATTCTCTGTAAATGTGAACCCAAGTTTAATGATTTTTGTATTTTAAGCACATAGCACACATTGAAGTGTGAGGGGAAGAAGAAAAAGCTGAAATGTCTTCTTTCTCTATAATTTCTTTGACGGATTCTTGGTGTAGATCTTTGCAAAACTGGTTCTTTTGCCCCTGTGTGAAGTTGAAAGTTTTCCCTTTTCAGTTGAAGGATTTTATGAAATTTCTTGGGCATATTTGAATTGCCTGCATTGCTGTGTGTGTGCATTTGGGCAATTATGAAGTTGTTCAATAAGGGTTTCCTGAATACAAGGAACTTGGTGTCACAACAGTTATACTGGCTGGTTTTGTGTGTCAACTTGACATAGGCTGGAGTTATCACAGACAGGAGCTTCAGTTGGGGAATTGCCTCCATGAGACCCAGCTGTGGGGCATTTTCTCAATTAGTGACCAAGGAGGTAAAGCCCTTGTAGGTGGTGCCATCCCTGGGCTGGAAGTCTTGGGTTCTATAAGAGAGCAGGTTGAGCAAGCCAGGGAAGGCAAGCCAGTAAGGAACATCCCTCCATGGCCTCTGCATCAGCTCCTGCTTTCTGACCTGCTTGAGTTCCAGTCCTGACTTCCTTTGTGATGAACAGCCATGTGGAAGTAAGCCAAATAAACCCTTTCCTCCCCAACTTGCTTCATGGTCATGATGTTGGTGCAGGAATAGAAACCCTGACTGAGACAACAGTCAATATGGTAACATGGAGGGACACTCAGGTGACCCCAGAGTGGGTGTCATATACAGTATGAATACCTGGGACAAAGGAACAATTCGTGCTTTAGGACATATCTCAATCTTAGTGAAATTTATATCTCAGATATAGGGCTTCACTTACATCAGTACTACAGTGTCTGATCTACCTCTCAGAAAAATAAGCCTGTCTTCTTAAACAGGAGACCAAACCTGTCTTGGTTAGGGTTTTACTGCTGTGAACAGATACCATGACCAAGGCAACTCTTATAAGGACAACATTTAATTGGGACTAGCTTAAAGGTTCAGAGGTTTAGTCCATCATCATCAAGGCAGGAGCACAGCAGCGTTCAGGCAGACATGGTACAGGAATAGCAGAGAGTTCCACATCTTCACCTGAAGGCCGCTAGGAAAAGACTGGCTTCCACATGGTTAGGAGGAGGGTCTCATTGCCCACCCTCACAATGACATACTTCCTCCAACAAGGCCACAGCTACTCCAATAAGGCCACACCTCCTAATAGTGCCACTCCCTGGGCCAAGCATATTCAAACCACCACCAAACCTAAAAGCTGTACTTCACAACTATGGAGTACCATCTTTTCCCAGAAGAGTATTTCCCACATATATAGAATCTCCTCTATACTCTAACCACCATGTTCCCTGATTAACATAGGCTGCCAGACATGCCACCATCAAAGTCACAAGTTGGGGAAATTATTCAGGATACACAAATGCTATCCTTGCAATTTTGCTAGACAATCCTATACAAGGACTTAGTAAGATTCTATCCCTCTTTTTAAAACGTCAATTAAGATGCTGACTTCAACCGACCTCTTTTAAAAAGGTTCCAGGTTCATCTTCCTTATGCAGGACTCTGATGTAACAAAAGGCTAGACTATAGTTACCTTATCCTTCTATTGGGTTCTGGTACATGGCTCAGACAGTTGTATAATTATTAGATTCACCTTACTAAAGAAAATCTATGACTTCATCTCTTAACACTCTCCATTGTGTTAGACAGGTATCACCTCCCTTACATAGCCCATTCCAAAAATATATGCCATTGCCAAATGGCCATCTTATGTTCTGGGATCTTTGTCATCTGTTAAGTTTTACCATGGCCCCTTCAATGGCTCCTTCTCTGAGGTCCTCTCACTATTGTCCTTCCTACATCACCCCTTTGGTCAGCTTGAAGCAGTTCAGAGAGATCTGTGCCTCCAACCCCTTAAAACCAGTTCAGATGACCTTTACAATGGGGACTAATGGTCCATCCAACTAATCCCTGTTCTTGTCACTCTGGGCATTTGTTTTTCAGAACTCAGAACTGAAATACATAGACTGGAGGCCCTTTTGCACCAACTAGCTTCTCTTCTCTCACCAACTCTAAGAAAACCTTAAGGAAATCTCACATCAGCTTACCATTCTTCAGACCAATCCATTTTTTTGTCTGCTGCATTACCTCTAAATTAAAGAGACTTTGATCTCCTGACCACCGATGAGGATCCAATCTGTCCCCTCTCCCAGGAACAATGTCGCTTCCACACTATCAAATCCAAACTGGCTTGGGATGGGGCTCAAAGACACAAATAGAAGAGAAAGACTCCAGAGACAAATCTTGCCTTTGCTCCCCTCCCACTCTGGATCTGCCCTTGATCCCTCATATCCTCATATATTATCCTCCTACTTCTGTTTTTTTATCTTCCCCTTTAAATGTTTCACTCCCTGGACCCCTCCTTTTAAATAACCAGACTTCCTCCTATACCGGAGCAGGAATGTTTCCATATTTGTTCTCCGAGTGGCTCTCACAATATAAGACATGGTTCTCAGACCTAGGGTCATAACTCCTTTGGAAATATTTACATCAGGATTCTTAACAGCAAAATTACACTTACGATGTAGTAACAAAATAATTTCATGGTTGGGGTCACCACAACCTGAGGGATTGTATTAAAGGGTCGCAGCATTAGGAAGGCTGAGATTCACTGCACAGCTCCATCAGCTCCTGCTACACTCATAAAAAGACTTTGGGGATGCTGTGAAGAAGCTCAGACTGCAAGGGGGCTTTCAGCCTTTCACCCCAGCCCAGATACAGTTCTTTACACTCGTCCTCTATGTTCTCCCACTCCCTTCCTTTGGCTTGCCATAGGCCCTGTTGCTTCTGATCACTTACTTTGGCACAGCACTCCTTGAAGTAGGATTAGTCACTGCAACCCAAAACAAGGTGACCTAGCCTTCTTTTATCTCAATTATACTGCAGTCCCAGGTTTCAATCAATGCATCCCTTATGTCACCCCTATTAGGATGCTCTTCCATCTCTAACTTTTCAAAATGAAGACTTCTTCCCTTTCATCTTTGCACAAGAGAAATTGACACCCTTCTTTAACAGAACTATTTGCTTTTAAAAGTGGCCAATTCCACTTACTCATCCAGCTGCTGGGTCTGTCTATCCACTAACGTCCAGCGCTCCTGAGCTGCTCCTGTCCCCTCATCACTATAGATTCACATTCCCCTCAAGCTATGTCTTTACATAATAAATGAGTCCTTCCCAGGCCCTATAGCTATAACAGAGCTCTCAAGATGGCTCTGTTTCCCCAGCCTCCTACCTCCCTTCTCTTTCCACAATCCTGAACCTGGAGCTATTGCTCTCCTCCAGTTTATCAACTCTGCTGGCACCCTTCTTGTTCTTTCCCAGTTTTGCTCAGCCAAATACTCAGAGCTCTCTGAAGCACAATAAAAATCCTCCTTCACCCTATATGGGGGCCCCTATCTATAGACACCCACATCCTCTCAGAGGCTTATCTCTCTGGTCTCGGTCTCTGACTGTGTCTGTGTCTGTGTCTGTGTCTGTGTCTGTCTGTCTGTCCGTCTGTCTGTCTCTCTCTCAATTCACCCCCTCCTCTACCTGGGCAACCTGTCAACCTCTCAGCTCCATTCTGTAACCAAATCATAATTTCAGCACTCTAACAATTATTTTTCAAAAGTTTCCCCAGGGATTCATGATGGCAGTCACAGGATCCATCACAACTGATCAAGTTAAAATGCTTCTCCTGCAATTTAAAAATAATCTGACCTATGCCTCCTTAGATCCTCGGGACAGAGCCTAGTCTCCCCCTTCTACTGTCCCCTTCTGCAGGAAGTAGCCAATGAGAGAATATGCTGCTCCAACTTCTTTTTATCCATTCTTGAGATCTAGAATGAAGGGTTATTGACTTAAAAGCCTCAGGCAGACTGAGGAGATCTGGAGAAGAAAGTTGACTTGACTGTTAACATTTATGCAAGCTTCTGATAAGAAGACCCACATAGCACCCCATTAGTATCTATAGTTCGGTACTCCAAGGAGACTCACTAACTGATGGGTCCTTCCACTTCCAAAGTCCCTCCTTTGCAATCTTATATAAGTTCAAGGGCACTACCTCATGTGCTTACAGTCTCACATCCAAAGAGAGACTGTGGTCTTCAGCTGCTCTGAATAGGGGACAATTCTGCTCCATTGGATATCTGAATAGGGGACAACTCTGCTTCATTGGATATCTGCCTTCCTCCCTTAACTACCACATCCATGTCTAACACTGTACACATGCAAATTAACACACGTAATATTTGAAAAACTATGACGCTTTGTAAACAGTCAGTGAGCACTGTGCCTTAGGCTGGCATAGTGGGAACTATCCAGTGGTTTCTTACAGATCGCTATGAGACACTTCTGCAGTACCCAGCAAGTGCCAGATGTTGCTAAATGTTGAGAGTATAGATAGGAAGTGAGTTCAAATTCAGAGCAGTGTGAAAATGAAAGAGATTTGTCCTCCACTGTGATGAGTGCTACCACAGGACACACAGCAGGTAGCTGTGGAGAGATGTGAACAATGCAGAGCCTAGCTGGAAGTTCCCTAAAGGAGAATATCTACTCATCCAAAAATAGAACTAAAAGCAAAAGGGAATTCTGTCAAAATAAAAAGGGACCACAGTTCCAATCATAAAACTTAGAGAAAATAATTTGGATAAAAGTTTCCAAATTCGGAGGCTCTGCCCTCGAGGGGAGGGCAGGCACGTTTTTGCTCCTTACATGGATGCTGTGTCATAACTTACTTCCATGAGGGCAGGATGACTAAGACTGACAAGCAAGCAAGGCTGACCTAAGAGTGATGGTTATAAACCAGACTGAGGCTCCTGAGGATTTGAGCATTTCCGTAAGGATCATGTAAGGTTCCGTTTGGAGTTTCTAGATGGGAAGATGATACAAAGGCAAATAGGAACCCAATCCTGGAAAAGCTTCCAACAACGTTAAGTATAAACCATGTCCCCAGAGTTGTCTTGCTCTTATGAAGGATTTTTGAACCATGGTAACAACATAACAAGGTTTATATTTTATGATTCTCTCCAGTTGCCCAGTGGGAATTAGATTAAAGTGGGAGAGCATTTAGGAGACTCTTACATAGAGGAATGATGTGCTTAAGTGAATAGATTGAATTTGAAAGAAAAAAAGCTTGAAGTAATAAACTCTTATTAGATGGGATAAAGGGGGAGAAAATCATTCAAAGTAAGCAAGCGCCTACTGACCAACTCTTCATTTGTGATATCATTGGGAGAAGGAGGGGGTTTCTTCCAAGAAATACCAGATTCTATGGACTGAGCCAAGAAATTCAGGGGCCGAGCCTGGAGCACTCAGTTACATCAGAAGGAAGGAAAATCATACAAACAAAAGACCCTCAATAGAAAGGCATAGAATATCACAGGGGCATAGGAGGAAGAGTTCCTAGTAGCACATGCTAGCATAATTTGGCCCACTATTGAAGAAGTAGAATTGGATTATAACCCAGAATATGAAATATAGACATTGGACTCCATACTATAAATAAGTGATTAAGAACAATTTCCTATATCAAAACTTCCAAACGATGTATTCATAGGCCCCTCAAAGGGATGAAAGGCACGTCCACACTCCTTACATGTACGCTGTGTTATGACTTATGATTTATTCCCAAGAGCAGAGAATGAACAAGGCTAACAAAACTGACAGAGAGCCAGACAAGCAAGGTTGACTTGCATGACCAAAACAGCATTGTGGGCTTTGATCCAGTCTAATCATTAGGAAAATATCAACTATAACTGCGAAAATCTCTCCTAAATAACTGCAAACCGTCATGAAGACTCTTGAGATTATACATGTAGACATGAGAAATACTAAAACAAATGAACCTATTAAGGCTGTCAAAGACAAGAAAAGTTAGAGCCAAGAAAACTTAATGTGACAAATGAATAAATGCCATCCAATATTCTCGATGGGATTCTGGAACATAAACAAAGCATTTGACAAAAACTAAGGAAATCTGAACAAAACATGGAATTCAGCTAATAATACCACATCAATATTGGTTCATTAGTTGGGAACGGTGTAAGATATGTTAACATCACAGTTTCTATAATCTAATTATTCTAGAAGACATATACATGTTGAAAATAAGTAAGAACTTGAGGTATGGATGGAAGCATGAGTCCTGAGGTGAAAGCAAACAGTTGTTAAGGAGACTAACCACGTGAGGAACACTGATGGATGGAAGGGAGGAAAGGTTCGGAGCAAAAGCCATTGCAGAAGACTGTGTGCACTGAGTTAGGGCTTTTATTTAGATAGATCTCTATATAAATAAAGAAGAAAATACTAGTCATGAAAAAAAGGCTTATGTCTAGTATATTACTACTTAGGGGAGATAATTCTCTTTTGATCTAAGCGCAGATCACCTTAGGATAAAGAAACAATTTCCAAACTAATAGCTGACCCCCTATATAGCTGGAATTCATCAAGTTTGACTATATGATCCCCAACCCTGGTTCAAGACTTTATCTACCAGAGGGGAGTTAAGTACATTTGAATGAATTGAACTGGACAAAGGCAATTTATGGGAGAAAAACATGCATCTTCCATCAGGTAGTCTATACGTAGTATTATATATACGGACACACAGTAAGGCACAGAGACGTATATGTAACAATGCTGAAATACAGTGGCCCTTAGTGCACACTGTAGTCATCGTCTTATAATGAGTTAATTACACTGAAACAGATGAGCGTCTCTCTATAACGAGCAACTCTCATAAAGAGTCGTGACTGGAAAGCAGTATGGATAGTCTTCACTGGCTTAGATTTGTTTCTTCATTCTGAAAAAGCCTGCCCTTTAAATGGAGTTTCAATCCCATTTTCACTAACTGAACTATTTGAGAGGGACACAGGCGGGGCTCCCCTTTACACTGGTTTTCTATTCGCCATGTCTGGTTTTATTTTTTTTATTTCTCTGCTTTTCCTAAGTCATTTTCATTTAACCCTTAGGCATTCTCTTTTAAACTCTTGTGCTATGCTTTGATAATCTTTCTAAGCATTATTGTACATGTATTTTTATTCACCTTGTAGTTAATACTACATCACTTTGCATAAAATGGAAAGACCTTTCATTCTCATACTCATAAAATGGATTTCATTAATTTTACATATACTTGGTATGTATTGATAGTGATATAACTGACATCAATGAAAATATTTATTTAATACATTTACTTACAGTTATCAATTTTATTTAAAATTGTTGAAGGCAAAGAGGGATATTTTATAATGGTAACATCACCTGACCTATCAATAACTTCTTACAAGTGTAAGCACAGATGCACCTAACAACAGCCAAATCTTGAAAGGAGCAGGCGGCTAGATGCTGAACCATTCCATTTTCTTATGGATAGAAAACTAAACAAATGATCAACAAGAAAATCAAAGACTCAACATTGTAAACAAGGAACCCCCAGAGACAGGCACAAAAGCCCAGACTCAATGGCAGTGGAACACATCCATAAGTGTACACAGACTGCTTTGGGGGATAGATCATATATTTAGCCATAGACCACACCCTAATGATCTTAAAAGGATTAAAGAAAGACAGACAGGAATGTTTACTAACCATAATAGAAGAAAACTGGAAATCAGTAACTGAAAGAAACTACAGAAACTCACAAATGTGTCCAAACTAAAGCAATACCTTGAAGTAGTCGAAAATATGAAATTAAAAGGGATAACAAAACATGGTGATACAACCAAAAAAGAAAAAACAGGAGCTGACAACAAACGCAGAGCAGCAAGGCAGCACTGAATGAAAAATGGAGCTGAAAACACTAAGATTTAAACATACAAAATCCTAAAACCAAACCCTAACATTTCATGTTGGGAAATCAGAACTGAAAGAAAAGAAACTCAGCCCAAAAGGAAAAGAAATGTGACAAATAGTCAGAGGAGAGAGGAGCATCAGACAGGACCACGTCCAAAGAGAGGACCAGGGAGGAGCATGGTGAGCGCATGCCCACAGCCCAACGCGAAAGAAAGCAAGCAGAGACAGAACTGACCGTCACTACAAACCACTCCCCCTACAGGCAGAAGGAAGCTGCGTAGCTCACACATGATTGGGTTCTGTGAGGCAAAGACGCCTCTACCAGAGGCTGATTATCTGTTATTTCAAAGTCACAATTATTATTCTCACTATTTGTTTTTTACTTATTCAGTTATTTTAAACAAAACTAGTTTATTCTTAGTGGGAAAATGTGCTTTAAATGTCATGTAGAACTACACAGTATCTGTGACTACAGGCAAAAGTCAAATCACAAAGCTACGGCCGCCCTCTGATGCAGAGACTGGCTTCTAACTACGTATGTACCTAACTTATTACACCTAAGCCCTGGACTGACCTCAGGAGTTCCTCCTGGTCTCCTGTTTAGGGTGGTGCTTCCCATAGTTGAGGCCTCCCCCTGTGAAAGACTCCCTCTGCCCACAGAATTATCAAAGAATCCTCTCAGTAAATCTCACAGATATGAGCACCATCAGTTGTCTGCCTCTATGCCTAGCAGGGTTTGACATCGCTCAAACTCACCAAACACCCATATGAACTCGATACTAAATCAAAACAAAGAACGCACATGACATGGAAAGAATAGTTCTTATAAATGTAGGGAAAAAAACAGCCTTAGCAAAGTACCAGTAGAATGGACCCACAAATGAAATACACAATGGTTAACTAAGAGCACTAATAAGAATATACATTTGATTTAACATATATAAATTAATTAACATAATTGCTATAAAAATAAACAAGAGAAATCACAGGATTGCCTAAGTGGGAAAAGGAAAGGAATATGAAAAGCCTCTAAAGCCTTTCATGCTTGAAGATTCAACAAACTACAAAGAGATAAGAAGCTGCACAGTTAATATTAATACATACAACAAAGAGATTTCCCCCTAAGGTCCAGAATGAAAGTGTATCTATTCTTGCCAGTTCTCTTCAACAAGCACTGAAGGTTCCAGCCAAGGTCAACTCAAAGAAAATTAAGAAAATTTTATATTAGTAAAATTCCCTTTCTGCACATAGCACATTCTGGTATTTTGCTACATACAAAATTCTCATGGAATCGTCTCTTCTCTCCTCTCCTCTTCATCCACCCTCCTCCTCCCTCATTCCCCCATCTCTCTACAAATTGATGAATTTCACAATGTTTCCAGATATCTTTATATAAAACTTAATTATATTTCTATTCCTTTATAATGAAAATGTGAAACTAAATTTGAGAAAAAAAATCATTTTAACTTTAATCAAAACACATCGTATTAGGAATAAGTTCAACAAAACAAGTTGAAGGCTTGCACACTAACCACCCTAAGGCATAACTGAAAGATAGGCCAGTGGGATGGCCCAGTGGATAAAGGTGCTTTCCATGTGTGCCTGATAATCCACATTCGATCCCTGGAACTGCATGAATGTGGAAAGAGAGAATGGACTCCACAGTTAATGTAGATTGATGGAATGGAGTTGATGGTTTCAGAAGTAGTGCCATAGGCTTATGCAGAATTTATTCCCAATAAAAATGGCAATATCCTTCTATATAGACATAGTTTGTCCAACAAGTGGAACTGGTACAATTATTTAGATACAAGAATAAAATTATGCTGTTTTCTCATGTTATGAAAATATTTCAAATATCTCAACATAAGAGCTAAAATGATAAGCACCTAGATGATAAATGCTATAAATGGTCCTGAGTAGACCTTGTGTATGAACTGTTCAGCCAGTCCCTCAATATCCAGAGGAAGATCTACTCCCAGCCAATCTAACACTCCCAGGATCATAGGATCAGAGGTAAGGAGGATACAACATCTGCCCCAACACTGGAAGTAACTAGGACCAGTGGGACCCAGGCACCCATGAATTCACCTGACCAGTGGCAGTTTCCTTCCAGTCTGAGCTGGTGCCCTGAGCAGACTTTGGGTGCTAACTCTGTAGCCAGTCCTACAACACCCAGAGAAAGCTCCACTCCCAGGTGCTCTAACATACCCAGGATCATAGGATCAGTGGTTCTCTGAGCAGGTCTTGGGTGCCAACTTTGCAGTCAGTCCCACAACACCCAGAAGAAGCTCCACTTCCAGGTGCTCTAACTTGCCCAGGACCACAGAATCACAGTATTCCAGGAGCTTGGTCACACCAGGATCTCAAGGTCCCAGAGGCAGCTTGACTTCCAGGAGCTCTGACACACCCAGGATCTCAGGATCACAGGATTCCAGAATTACAGGATCAGAGAGAAAGCTGAACTCTGAGGAGTTCTGACACAACCAAATTCACAGGAAGAACAGGCTCCAGTCAGATATAGCGAGGGCAGGTAGCACTAGAGATAATGAGATGATGAGAGGCAAGCATAAAAATATAAGCAACAGAAACTAAGGTTACTTGGCATCATCAGAACCCAATTCTCCCACCATAGCAAGTCCTGGATACACCATCACACCTGAAAAGCAAGATTCGGATCTAAAATCAGTTCTCATGGTGGTGGTAGAGAACTTTAAGAAGGACATAAATAATTCCCTTAAAGAAATACAGGAGAACACAGCTAGAAGCCCTTAAAGAGAAAACACAAAAATCCCTTAAAGAATTGCAGGAAAATACAATCAAACAGGCAAAGGAAATGAACAAAAGCATCTAAGATCTAAAAATGGAAATAGAAACAATAAAGAAATCACAAAGGGAGACAACCCTGGAGTTAGAAAATCTAGGAAAGAGATCAGGAGTCATAGATGCAAGCATCACCAATAGAATACAAAAGTTAGAAGAGAGAATTTCAGGTGCAGAAGATATCATAGAAAACATTGACACAACAGTCAAAGAAAATTCAAAAAGCAAAAACCTCCTAACCCAAAGCATCCAGGAAATCTAGGACACACTGAGAAGACCAAACCTAAGGATAATAGGTATAGAAGAGAGTGAAGACCTCCAACTTAAAGGGCCAGTAAATATCTTCAACAAAATTATAGAAGAAAACTTCCCTAACCTAAAGAAAGAGATGCCCATGAACATACAAGAAGCCTACAGAACTCCAAATAGACTGGACCAGAAAAGAAATTCTTCCTGTCACATAATAATCTAAACACCAAATGCACTAAGCAAAGAAAGAATTTTAAAAGCAGTAAGGTCAAGTGACATATAAAGGTAGGTCTGTCAGAATTACACCAGACTACTCACCAGAGACTATGAAAGCTAGAAGATCCTGGGCAGATGTCATACAGACCGTAAGAGAACACAAATGCCAGCCCAGGCTACCATACCCAGCAAAACTCTCAATTACCATAGATGGAGAAAACAAGATATTTCCTGACAAAACCAAATTTACACAATATCTTTCCATAAATCCAGCCCTAAAAAAGATAATAGATGGAAAACACCAACATAAGGATGGAAACAATACCCTAGAAGAAGCAAGAAACTAATCTTTCAACAAACCCAAAAGAAGATAGCATGCCCTGATCTCTTCTATTTGTGATGTTTGCTTAAGTCCTTACAGTCTTTACTTTGATTACTCCCAAGGCAAGCACACCTGTGTGCACAGTTCAATACAGTCTTGTATTTCTGGGAGCACCTAGTTTCAGCACACATTTCCTCTGTAAGGAAATTGGTTTATCTTATTTTTAGTTATGCTATCTTGAGATTCACATTAGAAAAAAAACAATCCTATTATTTTGGGCCAAATTTGAAGCAAGCTTTATTAAACAAAAATACTGATCAAGAAAAAAAAAAGACATCATAAAACAACCATAACTTTTGCTCATGTCTTAAAATCTACCACGTGGCAAAGATGTCCAGTTTGCTTTCTTCTTTGCAATAAGCCAGAACTGAGACAAACTGCTGAAGTTTATAAGGCTGTGGTTCAGTCAGGAGTAAACTTGAAAATGAAGTTGTCTGAAATGGAGTTACCCAGCAGCTATCTTCTACCTGCATATCTGTCTTCTCACTCAGAGACCATAAGCTGATCTCTCAGTAAGGTCAAAACACATTTTTACATTAACCAAATAGTTGGCTATAATGGTTTGAAGCATTCCACCCAATCCTAATGTTTGTTTTTCAAACAATATAAAATCATCCTTAAAATTTTTTATCACTATTCTTTATTTTCCATCAAATATAAGACATTTTGACACTGCAAAAAACAAAAAATAAAAAAAGAAAGACAATTAGAACTTTATATTGCATCTTTAAATATTATGTAAGTAAAATACCTCAAATAAACATTGAAAACATGTAAAAAATGCTATAAATGGCCATGACAGTGGAATTAGACAATGTGTTTATAGCTATGAAACAAAGATGCAAACAGAAAAATGATATAAATATAAAATAAACATAGAACTTAGTCAAAACCAAAATTTCCTACTTCACAGGACAGAAAGTATTAAGACATTGAAAACAGATCAAGAAGAGCAAGAAGAAAATTGTGAAGCAGATGACTGACGAGAGGCTGTGACCCTAGAAGGCAGTGGGGGCTGAGTCTGAGGCCAAGTGGGAATCCATCTACTGTTGCATTAATCACAGCACCTAGGAGATGGACCAGGCCTCGATGCTCATCCACAGGGGAACGGAGGGTGAAAATGGGGCACTTGTGCATGAGAACGTTTTGTATAGCTATAAAGAAATATGAAATCTGCAGGAAAAATATAAAACTGAGAAACATTATTTTACAGAAGTGATTCAGGCTCAAAGGCAAACATCTCGTGTTCTTGCTCATGTGCAGATCTTAGACTATAAGACTAAATTTATTGACTGAAAATATTTTTATTACACCTTTATTCATGAAGACCATTTTTTTAGTTGACTGGTTTATTTATTTATTTATTACCTTTTTAATATTTTACACAGACTCCCTTGCTTCTGGAATTTTTTAAAACAATAAAACATTGTCTTCAATTTACATTGTTTTTGCTCTCTATAAATGTTCATTCTTTCTCTATGGCTGCTTTCAAAATATTCTCTCTGGCCTCTTCAGCGGTAAGACAGAGATGTGTGAGATGATGTGCACGTGCGCAAATAACACACATGTGTGCACATGTGCATGTGTGTACATGTATGCATGCCTGTGTGTGCATGTGACTGCTTGTGCATGCATACATATGTATGTGTGCATGCATGTACATTCATGCATGTGTATGTGCATGTGTGCATACATGTACATGCATGCATGTGTATGTGCATGTGTGCATTCCCATGTTTGCTTTTCTCAGTGCTCATGAATTTCTCAAACATAGGTCTTTGTTTCTTCTTCTTATGGAGGTCTTTCGATATTGTGATTCCATAGTGGGCATTTTTTAAGCCAAATCTCTCTCATGACAAGTCTCATGACATTTTTCTTCCTTTTCTCAACTCAATTCATGTTGTAAACTTTCCAATAATTTTTAACTTTTATTTTCACATCCACATTTCATGTGGCTCTTTTTGTTTCACTGTGTGTGTGTGTGTGTGTGTGTGTGTGTGTGCATGTGTGTGTTACAACAAGAATGAGGTGACTAGGAACAAAGAAGAAAAGACAGAAAGAACTACCTTAAGAAAAGCTGAGAGTGGGTGGGCGGGCTGCTCCAAGGGACACTCAGCAACAGCCTGAAACCTCCAGAGTTATTACAGTTGGGCAAGGAGGCATGTTAGTGAAAATCTGTAGGGGGATCTCTGCAGAGTCGTAGTCTCAAGCTCCAGCTATGCAGTGGGAAGTAGCTGTAGATGCTGTCAGTGTCATACCCAGACCATGGTCCTTGACATGTCTGTGCCAACAATATACACTCAGGATTTCTTTGCTGTGTCTGTCTTTGTGTATCTGTCTGTCTGTTTATCTGGGTGTTTATGTGTGTGTGTGTGTGTCTGTTTGTCTCTCTGTGTGAGTGTGTCTGTCTGTCTGTATCTGTGTGTTTGCTCTATGTATGTGCCTGTTTGTATATGTATGTCTCTCTGTTTCTTTCTCTATCTCTCTTTCTCTCTGTCTCTGTCTCTCTCTTTCTCTCTGTCTTTGTCTCTATCTCTGTCTCAGTCTCTCTCTGTCTTTGTGTATGTGTTGCTGAGAACTGAACTCTGGGCTGAACAAACTGGGAGGCACTCTACCACCAGTCAGCATTCCCAGCTCTCCAGATTGGTTTCCTTTCCTTCTTTCTTCCTTCCTTCCTTTCTTTCTTTCTTTCTTTCTTTCTTTCTTTCTTTCTTTCTTTCTTTCTTTCTTTCTTTCTTCCTTCTTTCCTTCCTTCCTTTCTTTCTTTCCTTCCTTTCTTCTTTCCCTCCTTCTTCTTCTTCTTCTTCTTCTTCTTCTTCTTCTTCTTCTTCTTCTTCTTCTTCTTCTTCTTCTTCTTCTTCTTCTTCTTCTTCTTCGTTTTGGCTTTTCGAGACAGGGTTTTTCTGTATAGCTCTGGCTGTCCTGGAACTCACTCTGTAGACCAGGCTGGCCTTGAACTCAGAAGTCTGCCTCTGCCTCCCAAGTGCTGTGATTAAAGGCATGCGCCACCACTGCCTGGCCGATTTTCTATTTCCTAATTTGGAAGGACATTTTATTTTATATTCTCAAGTATGAGTAAAATAGCTACTTTCCTGGCCCAGCACAGCATTTGTCTCTTTTCTCTTGAGTACTAATCACAGGTTCAATTTTCCTTGTTGTTGTGTTTGTTAATTTAGAATCATATCTGGGTGGAGGGAATTAAGGGCTATGTAAATTGTACCCTATCCGCTCCTCTGGAGTATTTCTTTTAAAGCAGGCAATGGACTTAGATAAGCTCAAACCCAGTCTCTCTGTCCTGTGATGAGAGTGGAGGCTGTGTGGAAGAGAAAGGAGCTGAAATCTGTTGTCAGCACAATGAAATTTAGCTGAGCTTCTTGATATTGACCTTTCGGACATGTCATTCAATGCCAGGGTCAAGTACAGGCAGAGGACTTATAATAAATTTGGGGGTTCACCTCTGAATTTTGAGCTTTTCCTGTCACAAGTTTTCCTTTCAGATGTCTTTACACCAATTATTCCTCTTGGAGTTTCTTTTTATCTTTTTTTTCTCATTTCTTAAATAGCAGTTCAGCTTTTATCTTAATGAATACACTGCCTGAAGCAACTTGCACCTGTTGGTTTGCATCAGAGTTTCAGAGAGGCTGCTGAGTGTCAATGAATTAATCCTGAGAGAAAGCATACAAGTCAGGAAACACTCAATTCTGCTTCCCAGTTGTTCATTTCCCTCCAATTCTGCCTGGTTTGGAATTACTCTTCATTGCCTTCGAGTAGGTGATCTTTTATGTTTTCCAGAGTCTATAGATACTATAAGCACAAGGGCTCATTTGGTAGGAATTATTCCACTATTAGCAGCCATGGTCCCCATGATTGACCTACAGTGATCATGACCCCCACTCACATGGCGAGCACACTCAGAGAAAACGAGTGACAGGAATAATCGGTGACCAACCTTTGCATATGGGTGGTACATGCGTGCATGCCATGGACTGCAAAGGCAGTTGACTACCAGCCTTAGGGTATGTTTACACCTGGGGCCTAAAGACAGATAAGTTAAAGAATACGTACCTAGCCACAAGGAACAGGAATATAATGAAAAGGAGGTACAGCAGGAAGTGAAAGAATCTCTGTGTGTTGACTTGTGAAGAACTGAAGAGAAACTTAGGGCATAATGAAAGTACAGTACTGCTTCCATGCTAGCTTGTCTGAGGCTACAGACTCAAGACAAACAGTAGTGAGAGGTTACTTGCCATGCTTACATGCTTGGGTTGTGCCTGGACTGGTAGAAACCAGAGAGAGAGGTCAAATAAAATCTCTTTTATGGGCTTGAGATAGGGTCAGTTTATTAAACTGAAGCCTGGGAAGTCCAACTCTTATTTTGGAAGAGCAATGCCCAAGCCTGTGAGCTCATATTGAATTATCTAGACCAATCTAAATGGGAAAATGCTAGCAGGTGACCCTGGCTGATCAAGTCCTCTACTTTCATGATAGACAAGAAAGCAAGGCCCAGAGTGGTAACTGTCTCCTCTGACCGTTACTACTTGGTCGCAGAGACAGGACTGAACCCCAGGCCAGGCCACTGAGTGTACTCCCTTGAACCTCATTCATTCACTTGGGATTTTGTGAAATCAAAGCTTCCAAGAAGAGGGAGATGCCTTTCTTCTGTGTAGAGCTGCATAAGAAATCAAGATTCTTATTTACAAAACACAAGTGCTCACCCGCTCATTCCAACTCATTTAGCAGTGTGCCAGCTGGTGTCTGTAAAAAGCTGTGCTACCACCTCACTGGCCCGTTAGCTATTTCAGTAAATGCATCGTTATTTGTCATACTTTATAAAAATAGACTCTGAATCTGAGTTATTGCAAATCTCTGTTCATTGCTTAGGTCTACAGATTCACCTAGATAACGTAGGCATCACGGTCACCTTCTAAACAAAGATCTGGTGAGGCAAATATTATTCCTATTGCCGTAATACTAGCAATTTTCATGTTTCTAGAGAAAAATCTAGCTGAGCTGATGTCAATTTTTAAGTTAAACTGGATTTGCTAGACTCCCTGGAGAAGGTTTTCCATTTCTTATACATACAATTTATAGGGGTTCCAAAATATTTAAATCACATTAACATATGTACACTGGCTGCTTAGAAGTTGGCCCAGCTCAAGGATGATGCCTGGAACACTAGTCCGTCTTCAGTGCTGAACAGGATCAACAACACAGCAGCACTGAAAATGTGAGTGTTCAATGAATAACGAACACTATTCTTTCAGGTGACTCCTAACAAAGAAAACACACAGCCGCATGAGGGTTCTGAGTCAAATCTATCACCATACCTCTTTCTCAGCTACTTAACCACTAACTACATTGAGAGGGAAAATTCATGAAATGATAATTGCCAGTAGGAGAATATATTTGACATAAAAGATGTAGATCATGAAATGATCAAGTGACTATGTGTCTCTCTCCCTCCATCCCTTCCTCCCTTCCTTTCTCCCTTCCTCCCTCCCTCCTTCCCTTCCTTCCTTCCTTCCTTCCTTCCTTCCTTCCTTCCTTCTTTCTTCCCTTCCTTCCTCCCTCCCTCCCTCCCTCCCTTCCTTCCTTCCTTCCTTTCTCCCTCCCTCCCTCCC
>NW_022196905.1:165291129-165313988 GCF_008632895.1 Mastomys coucha | reverse complement strand
CTCCCTCCCTCCCTCCCTTCCTTCCTTCCTTCCTTCCTTCCTTCCTTCCTTCCTTCCTTCCTTCTTTCTTTCCTTCCATCTCTGTTCCTTGTCATGAGCCAACATACTGGAGAGCTTTGGGTACCATCTTTAGGGATGTAAATTTTAAGAGCACTTATCACATAATTTCACTTGCCACAGAAACTATGATGCTGTAGACTTATTGGGAGAAGAAGTATGTCTTCTTTATAAACTAGGATAATGTCACCTTTGTGTTCTGGGCTTTGTCATGGTATCTATTACATGGTGAATACTCACCTATTAAGTATTAAGCAAAATAACATAGTGAATGAGCATCTCAATAGGTATGCTGTAATTTGAGCAAATCTGTTTATTTACTTATTTACTTACTTATTCTTCTGTCATACAACACATCCTGTTCACTGTTACAGTTTCCCTGCCTCCTTCATTACTTCCAATTTCTCCTCTCACTTTGAGCAAATCTTATCTTTGTTTTTAAACCACAATCAGTGTTATTGAATCTCACCTACTGTGCCCATCTGTAGAAAATTTAACATAAAAGATACTTAAGATTATTTTTTCTGCATAAACTTAAAGCTATAATTTTATACATAAACAGAATAGCTTCCTATTTGTTCAAGCATAAGTTTAGCTCTTGGTTTTAATGTTTCTATATCTCTTATTTTGTCACAAAGCATGCCACTAACAGCCACAATGACTTAAGAGCCAAACACGACAGATATATTCGCCCATAACCTTAGGAAAATATTGTACTGAGTTTCTGCAAAATACCATCAGAGCTCTTAACCTTAAAACAAACAATGGGGACCTCCAGGCAGTACCAGTGAGACTTATTGTGGTTCAGAAGCTGAACATCACATTTAAAGCTTCCCCTAAGTGGCCCAAGTTGGCCCCTAACGGAAGTCACATGAGTGGGGACACATGTGGGGTAATTTTTGCTGCTTTTTGCTTTTTCTTGGTCAACATCTCACAAAAATAAGATGTTCTCCAGATCAGTTCAGGGCTGTTTATGATGCAACATCTGTATCTAAAATTAGGAATCTAGTAGTTTCCAGTTCCTGTTTGACTAGTTTGTGGATACTTGGTGGCAGATGCGCCAAACTGAAGCCATTTTAAAATTCACGATCATCTTTTTCTGGGACTTAAGTCAATGAAGATGAAGAGTTAACCACACTTTTTTAGACAGCAATACGTTTATTAGCATCATTAGGAAAAATAATGGGCAAAACCTGCGCCAGATGAGAAAAGCATTGGCCCACGGGATATAACTAGGCCACTGTGACTGTTCATCAAACCGATTTCTTTTTGGATTTGAGGCTGAACAGAAATCTAAGTTATTACTCATACTCCTCATTAAATCTTTTTGTCCTGCTAGAGTTCCCAAAGCCTAGACCTTTCCTTGTCCAGGTCTTAGAGAATCCAACTCTCTGGCTCATTTTCAGGAAGCTGGGGTGGGGCACACAATGTGCACATGAAGCAACACATCTTCTTCCTCCTCTGTACCACACCTTCCTACCCTGCAGACCCTCGGTGGAGTTACAGATCCGTTTGATCTGGGTCTCCTGGCCTTTGGAATCTCCTGACCCCTATCGACCACTCTCACTGCTGGGTAGTCCTAGTGTGTAGATGATAGCGGTCAGCTTGTGACTTAGGGCATGCCCACAGTGGGCAGAAAGGGTCTATCTTTGCCTGACAACCAACTTGTCAAGGTTCTTCACAGTCTTCCTAGCCTGATTTCATCGAGATGGCCAACCCATCTTTATTCCTAGTGATGTTCTACTCTCTCCATCTCCCTGCCCCTTCACTTCTGTTGATGTCTGCTCTAAATAACCTCGTCACTAAATTCCCTATTCATGGTGCTCATCTCAAGTTGCAAGTCATTATTTTCTCTTTTTTCAAATTCCAAAACCATTGTGATTAAAGGGCTTTTAAACTTTTTTTCCTTTATCTTGCAATTTTATTTCAATAATGGAGTCGTTTTTCTCCTTTCTACACTTTAAATGTTTTCAGATTAAAGAACAAGTCATATACAATCTAGTATTCACTTATAACTTTAGGCACAATTTTTGTCCGTAATAGAGACTTAGTAAGTTTGAATGAACAAGTGAGTGAATACATGCATGTATGCATGCATGCATACATGAATGAAGGAAATGATCTCTTCTACATCATAATATTTTCCTACTTCATTTCCACCAACAATTATGACAAGATCTGAGACATTTAACTAGCTTAATTGTCTAACCCAGAAGGTGGGCTCTGCAGATCAAAGGAAACCTACATGCAGCAGCTAAGGTGTCAAAACACATTAGAAATAATAATGCAAAAATAACCAGGTGTAATCTAAGCTAAGTATTTGCTTCAGCGCTTCTACTATTCAATTTAGAATTGTGTTCTATAATTATCGTATCTGCATAAAAGGTCCCATTTCCTGCTGACGCTTAACTAGTTAAACCACACACTGCTCTCACAGATAGAAAATATTAGTAGAAGGGAGAAACCAGCGTATTTGTTGTAATTGAATAAACATAATAAAAATGCCCCTTTGTTGACACAGTAATCTTTGGGAAGTATGTAGAGCTTAAGTTATCCACTCTAGAGCCATAGTTCAGACTGCATGAGGGGATGGAGGATGGAGAGGGTGGGAGGATGGCGGAGAACAATCATGTAGGAGTTCTATCAACAATCTAAGGATCTACATACAGTGGATGGTTCAAAGGGGAAGCAGCCTTTACTGTAACAACTGAGAGGCTGGGTTAAATGGAGTCAGATTGTTAGTCCCAAGAGCCATGAGAGCAGCAATGTGGCAGGGCAGGTTAAGGCTCTAGGGCAGTGGTTCTCAATTTAACCCCTTTGGGGCCTGAATGACCCTTTCATAGGGTCACCTAAGACCATTGGAAAGCACAGATACTTACATTGCAATTCATAACAGAGGCAAAAATCACAGTTATAAGGAAGTAATGAACAAAGTTTATAATAGGGGGTCACCACAGCATGAGGAATGCATGCATTAAAGTGTCACAGCATTAGGAAGGTGGAGAACGACTGCCCTAGGGCTAGGGCCATAGCTCAGAGGCAGACTGCTTGCCTCCGACTTGCCGCTCAGAGTGAGACCCTGGAAAAATATGAACGTTGTTCACGAACCAACTTGTCCACCCACTCCTGTTGAATTTCCATGTGTTAGTAGTTTCCCAGTACTGTTAGGAATATCTGAGTTAATCCACGTACAAAAGGAAAGACCCAATAGACCATAGCTAAGGACCTATGTAGCAGCATATCGTGACTGAGTAAAATGGTGTCATGGCTAGGAAACAATAGAAAGGGAGGGGATGGAGGTGAGGGAGGAGAAAAAAACCTCCATTGAAGATACATCTCAGTTACCCAGAGACCCTCTAAGCTTCACCACTTAAAGAATTCTGCCATTTCCCAATAGTGTCCTGTTGGGAACCATCTTCAACACATGGGGACCATTCGGGGAAATTTTGGATACAAAAGCATTCAAGGTCCTTTAAAGTGTTCACTTTACTGTTAACCCCAAGCACCCCCAGACTGACTTCATTTAGCTCAGGTTGCCATTACTTCATACTGGAAATCCCAGCGAAGCTAAAGATCTTCTAAAACATATCTCTGCCTGTAGTTTCTCTCCCTTCTGCTAGCCTTGAGCTGTTGAAAGGACACAGATGTTGACATGTGACTTCCTGCTGATATCCAGCCTCAAGATGGGGCTCCATTACCTGTAGATATACATAGTGGTATCTCCTGTAACTGTTATCCGAGTCCTCTTGGCTCTACACCCTGCTTCTAACACTGTCATACATAACTGAAATCCTCAGCCATTCCACAGACCCCACATGAGACTTCTACAGAGTGGATCCTCTGCCCATCAGACTTCTACAGAGCCGGTCCATCACCTCATGCTGTTTCCTAACCCGAGCACATCTCAGCCATCCTTCCAAGCTTGCCTGATGCCACTGTATCTCAAAGCCTCATACTTTTTTGTAACTCTATCCCCACTACTGTTCTTATCTTACTTTATTTTTTTTAAAGCAATTTGGCTCTTTTACTAACTCAGCCAGAGAAGATTTTTGGACCAGTTACCTGAATCCCTTGCTCTGAGATGAAATGAGATAACTATCATGTCCAGTTCTCTAATAAAGGGAATTGTCTCCAACAGCAATAGCGCATGGCCGCCTAGCACGGTTACACCTTCACCATGATGTATCTGCCCTCAGTTTTTAGGGAGTTCTGACCTCAGACCCAGAGCCACTAGCCTCAGCCAACACTGATAAAGAAACTCCAGCCTGTTGTTGTTACCTTCCAATACCAAATGCATTTCAAGGCCTTTGCTTTAGTCCCGTCAATCATGGAAGAGTGTTGGATCTCTAACGGAAATGTTGGCTCACTTACGAATCTGCTACTTGGCAACTTAGCCTTGAACGAAGGAAGCAGGGGAGGGTTGTATTCGAGGGGGTGGTAAGAGCAGAACTACCATGGGACAGAGTGAACAGGCAGTCAAGGCCAGAGAGGAGCCTTAAGTAGAGGGGAGGCGCAGTGCCATGCAAACACCTACTTTGCTCATGGAGAAAGTAGAGACCCTTTATCATGACCTATGACAGCATACTGAACGTGGCCACATGTTCCCAAGCTCACTTTCTCATCATCATCAGCTTTGCACATGCTGCCTGCTATCAGTACTGGAGCATGCCTTTCTTTCTCCATGGATGACCTGATGTTCCAGCTGGGGCTCTCTGTCTAAGACAAACCATTGCCTCCCATCCAGCTGTTTCTCTGACCTTTCAGATGGAGCTCAAGAGCTTCAGCAATCCTGCAAGGCTGTTGCTAACCTGTTGTAGGAAAGCCACCTCCCATCTTACTCTCTTGCCATTCTTTCCTGTCCCTTTAGCAATTAGCCTGTCACTTGGTGAATCAGGAATCTCCTCTGGTCATGCAGTATCTTCGGCCTCTTGTGTCTGGTTTGTGGTAGATCAGAAAATGCAGGGGGTGGGGTGGGGCGGTGGTGAATAAGGGAATGAATGGATGAGTAAATCAGAGATGAAACAAATAAGTAACATACAATGTAACCCCGCTCATATCATCTCTTGGCAGATACCCTGTTCCCGTCCATCAGGTGGAGGGAGGCAGGTAAATCCTAACCACACTGCCAACACCAACTAAGCAGTTGTCAAAGCACTGGAACGCCTTCTGCAGAAATCAGTGGTCCAGCTGCTCTGACTTATGCTCTTGGGTGTAAATTGGGCTCATGCTTTCTGCTACTCTTTAAAAGGTTAAGGTTAGACCCCACGTGGACTTACATGGTGAGGTTCCTCAAATGTCTGGAGACACTCAAAGAAAGAATACAGACTTGTCACTGACTGTCAGTCATGAGAGGAGACCATCTTTTCTTTCTTGGTTTACTCAATTTTATACATTTAAATGCCACTGTATCCTTAATACATAGCCATATATATTTTAACAGTGACCTCTATGTGAGCACCATGATCAAGGACCAATTTCCATTACCCCTAGATCCTTCTTGCTGCTCTATTTGTAGTTACTACTGCCTTCCAAACCCCAGTGAGTTCCTTGCAAACACTAATCTATTTCCCAGGGTAAAATGAGCCATTTCTATCCTTCAGCCCATCCTAGTTAAGGACAAGAGCAACCTGGAACCCATCTCTGCTACAGCATCAGGAGAAACCACAAGCCAGAACCACAGGGCAAAATCGCTGCCAAGTCCATCTATGGTGAACGAGGGAGAGAGTTTTAAGGCACTGAGCTTTGAGATAATGTTACCTGGTTTTGCTGTCCTGAGCATTATTTCATTCATTCCCCAGGGTATCCTTCCCCTTCTTGGTCTTGGAGATCTATTGTCTGAGCACAGATAACTTTTGGTAACAAAAGACATAGATGCAGCAAAGTGTAGATGTGCTAAGCAACCCACGTCCTGGGATGCTGCCAAAGGCCAAGCCAAGCCAAAGCAGAGCTAAGTCACCATACTACCTCACAGCAGAAAGAATTCAGAATGTGAAAACCTCCCATCCCCATATTCCACTTACTCTGAGATAAATCTGTTCCTTCTAACTCACACCCCACTTCTATGATATGAAGTACTATGTACATTGTTGTCTCCTCTTGAGATCAATCCCCATTATGGCCAATCCAGACAGTATAGGAGTTCAAAAGGTGCTGAGCCACAGAAATGGGCACACCTGCTAACAGGAGGTGCTGATCAGGGAGAGGGGTGCACCTGCAAGCAGGAGGTGCTGAGTCACTGAGATGGGTACACCTGAAGAAGGAGGTGCTGAGTCACAGAGATGGGTGCATCTGCAGAAGGAAGTGCTGAGTCACAGAGATGGGTGCACCTGAAGAAGGAGGTACTGAGTCACAGAGATGGGTGCACCTGCAATAGGAGGTGCTGGGCCTCAAAGATGGGTGCACCTGCAATAGGAGGTGCTGAGTCACAGAGATGGGTGCACCTGCAATAGGAGGTGCTGAGTCACAGAGATGGGTGCACCTGCAATAGGAGGTGCTGAGTCACAGAGATGGGTGCACCTGCAAAAGGAAGTGCTGAGTCACAGAGATGGGTGCACCTGCAGAAGGAAGTGCTGAGTCACAGAGATAGGTGCACCTGCAAGCAGAAGCTGCTAAGTCACAGAAATGGGTGCACCTGCAGAAGGAAGTGCTGAGTCACAGAGATGGGTGCACCTGCAGAAGGAGGTGCTGAGTCAGGGAGCTGGGAACACTTGTAAGGGAGCCTAGACCTACGCCTCTAGTTAACAGGTCAGAGGAGAACAAGCTGCTTAAAACTCTAGGCCTGAGTCTTGGTCTGTAGAAAGAAAGGGCATGTATAATTCAATGATATTTAATGTGTCTTACAGGGCTATTAATCTTTTGGTTCTTGGAAGCATTATTAAATTTTCAAATGCACTCGAAAGCTGTGTCTTCAGACAGAATTACAGCAGAAGAATCTAGAGTCCTCTGAAACAACAAATAAACCTGGGCTTTGTCTCATTCTGAAGCTTTTAAAGGAATTATTAAGGTGCATAAAATGAATATTCTATACACAAGTAGTCATAGTTTCAGAATTTACATTGCCACTATTTCAAAATAAGAAAGTGACTTCTCTAGATGTTTTATGCCAGCACAAGGAGATTAAACCATAAAGAAGAACTCTCGAGTACCTTCCAACCATTAAGTTTCATAATTCCATGTTCTGATAGCTATTTTTATAGTAGACTTCGTGTTCAGGATAAGAGATGGGCTTCCCTTGTTAAATTGTAAGTCAGATGTGGAGACGCTATAATTTGTTTTCTTGGAACAAATAATACCTGAGTCAATACTTGACTTACACAGTAATTAATATTTAAGCCAATCTTAAGTCTAATGCTTTGTTAGTCTGTAAAATTTTTTTCTTTAAAATTTTTACCTGTTAAATGAGGCCATAAAAGCCAGAATGATGTGGTTCTACAGTTTCCAGTAACAACATACAATGAACACCCAAAACAGCACTAAGTGCTCATCATTTGAATTATTAAATTATATGAAAATAACATAAAATTATGTATAAGTCACAGGTATTAAGGTCAACGTATGAAAGTCTCTAAATGCTATCAGCAAACACATTAAATGAAGTTATTATATATGTACTTTGAATCAAATAGTCAACATGAATTGAACAAATGATGCATAAAAGATTGGCCCAGACTCTAAAACATCATTGGCAGTCCTTAAAGTCACAAGAAGAGAGAAAGTATTCACAGATCACATGATCCTATGCTTTGAATCATTTAATTCCCCCACACTGATCTGCACATAGTTTAATCTCACTCAACAGTCCAGATAGCTTTCTGCCTACAGACTGAAAAGCTGATTCTGAAATTGTACAGAATACAAAGGAGTTAGAATAGCCACACTATCTTCAAGCTGGGGACCATGTATTCCCTACCTTCCAGATTGTCACAATGCTAAACAATAAGCATGGCATGTGAGGCCATGAGGTTCTCTGAAAAAAAAAATACAAAAAACACATGTCCAGAAATAAATGCACATACAAGCAATGGATTTTCCTCTTTCAAAAAGTTTATTTATGTCTAGGTGTTTTGCTAGCAGCATGGGTATGCAACACTTTCAGAGGCCAGAAGAGAGAGTTGGAGTACTTGGAACTGGAGTTACAGAGGTTATGAGCCACCATGTAGATGTTAGGGCCAAACCCAGGCCCTCTGCAAGATCAGCAAGTGCTCTTAACTGCTGAGGTCCACAAAAAACAAAAAAACAAAAAAAAAACAAAACAGATTTTCAACAAAATAATTCAAGGCAATTCAGGAATGAAAACTAAATATTGTTGTACAACTAATGCAAATGAAATTTCAACCCCCTACTTCAAACTATACAAAAAGATAAATTGAGAACTACCATAGTATGAGATATAATAATGAATACTATAAGCATGTTGAATAAAAAAAAAATGGTCAAGAGCATCTTAGGTCACAGGTGTAAACAGTGATTTTGTGAGTAGGCATGTTCGTATGTGTGGTGCATGTGGGTCAGAAGAGTGGTCTGACCAGGAGTATCCAGACATTTCTTAGTATATAAAGAAGCCCCATATGATCACAGGAATAGGAATTATTCAAGTACTTGTGTTGTCAAAACTCATAAAAGCATAACACTTTACTATTTGTGCATTTAAGTGTATACAAAAATACACATCATTTTTTTAAAATTAGAAGAATCATAAAGAATGTTATTATAAAAATTATTCAATCAGGGACCTTGTAAAAATGAGGCATGCAGAACTATGGGCCAGCTCTTTTTGGTTTATTTTTGGTTTTGTGTGACATTTTCTTGTTATTCATTCAGCAATTATTGAGCAACTATTATTTCTTCCAATAAGCTAGATGCTTTGAGCATGCACATCAATAAGAAGAACTGATAAGAGAGTCAGATTTCAAGTTGCTAACAATCTACATGAAGAATAGGAAGAAATATTTTTTAAAAAGAAAGAAAGGAAGAAAGGGAGGAAGGAAGGCAGGCAGGCAGGCCATGATAACCATGGCATTTAAAACCACGAGGAACATGCTGTGAGAGAGGAAAAGGCAAGACTGCCAGCATCCTCCATCTTCCTGGAGCCGTGTGTGTGTGTGTGTGTGTGTGTGTGTGTGTGTGTGTGTGTGTCCCCCATCTGTCCTAGCACTCTTTTTAGCTGACCTCAAACTAACAATGACCCACTTGCTTTTGCTTCCCAAGTGCTGGGATTAAAGGCATGTTCCATCACCACCCGGTACCTTTTAATTTTTTTTAGGTTAGGACATGCCTGTACTTCCAATGCATTTTTGCCTTATTAATTAATCATGATTTAGGGATATGTCAAAAATTGTATGTACATGTGCATCTTTTATAGACTGACAGTTTCCCAAGGTTGCTTTATTCCTCCATGGTCTGCAGTATGGGACATTTGCATAAATATATATCAAAGCATCAGCTGGCATGACTGAAAAGGTGGATCCAAGGACAGTGTTCCTTATGCCAGTGAGTCACAGTCAGATAGCAGTACCAAGTCAAAGAGCATCCTTCTATCTTCCATACCAAAGACAAGCCACTCTAATGCAAGAGAATCTGACGCCCAAGTCATTAAGATGTAGTTGCACATAAAAGATGCAGTGTAGGTAATTCAAACTAGACAAGAAGAATGTGCTATAGGAATAATTCTTCTTCGTGTCACGGTATCTGGCACAGACAATAAATAAATTCTCATTTTTCTCTTCCAGTGCCCTGCTATGAAGGAGCCAGAAGGCCGCCTTGTTAACTGCCACTAAAAGCAGCTTTGTGGGGTAGCCCTTGGCTACAGGGAGATGTCTCTGTTTACAAGAGAAACATTAATACCAGAAACTCCAATGAAACACAACAGTTCCATTGACTTAAAACCTTCTACAATGTGATCTTAGCTGATGGACTGCACAGTGAGGACCAGTATGGTTTTTCTGTAACTAGAAACTGCACAAGAAATTAAGCAAAGTATTTGGGAGCTTGTTCTTAGTCAAACATTAAGGAAGAATCTGCAGGAGTGTCATGGGCCCTGAAACTCAAATCCACACAGCAGGCTGTGAATCTTCCAGAGGTGCATGGAGCCCGGTTCCCTGCTTATGTGCTCTGCCTCTTGGCACACACATGGTTTTGCTCATATAGCCTTCTTGCTTGCTCATTCATCTGGCTCCAAGTCAAGTCCTTTTCCTCAGCAAAGCCCTCCTCAATGAACTTAGCTCAGATCACACTGTGACCTTTGATCCCACTTCTGTGATTAAGACTTGCCTAAAGCCATTTACAGCCAGAAACATCCCTCTTCAGGGTCCAATACCAGCTTGGGGCACTAAAAGCATTCTGTTCTTGCAGAACCCAGTTGAATCCAAGTTGCCTCCTCAAAACTGGTTGTAAACTTGGTACTTTACAGCTCACAAGTGTTATTATTGCTGGTCTCCTGACTAGCTTGTAAAATCACATCTGAAACACAACGTATCAGGCTGAGCTACACGGATCAACAGAACTTCACACGGCATCTTTTTCTGAGCAAAAAAAAAAAAAATTAGCAACATAATATATAGTATGAAATTTTGTTCTGCTTCTACACTATCGATATCAGGCTGATAAAAATGTTTATGTGATCAAGAAATGCTTACATGATCATTGAGGATAAAATATCTCACTGAGTTCCACAAATTGGTTCTGGCCACTGAGGAAGCCACAGCACACCTTGCTACCCTTTACTGTCCAAGCCTCTGCTACAGCCTCCAGAACAACCAACCCACATGAACTTCAAATGCTTTTCAGCAGCCTAGAGACCTGGGGACAGGAGGCAGGCAATACATGGTAACTAGTGCTTTTTTTTTGGTCTGGATGCAGAATAGCACACAAGTTTACATAAGACACCATTGTTGAACTTCAGCTTCTCTTCTGCACTAGAGAAGGGATTAAAAGTAAATACTACAACAACAACAACAACAACAACAACAACAACAAAAATGGTTCATAGATCCGCATCTTTGATCTGAAAGGGAGTCAATACAAATATGGAAGTAAGTACTTTGAAGTAGAGATGGTCTTAAAAGTCAAGCTAAAGCTAGCCACTGCTCATTTCTTTTCATGTCATTCCTTCGAGAGATTCCCATCTGCTATGTTTTGTAAAACGCAGTAAGATGAGGCAGGAGCGGGGGTACCTTAGCCGGCTCATGCCATGAGATGGTATGGTACCTTAGCGGGTACCAGACATACGATGGGTCTAATAAAAAATGAAGTTTATTGGGAGGCGGCGTGAGAAGGGGGGTTGAGAAGGGAGTAGAAACGGAGAAAGAGAAGGGACAGAGAGACAGAGACAGAGACAGAGAGGGGGGGAGGGCTGGAGGGATGTAGGGAGGAAGGGAGAGAGAGTGAAGGGAGAGCCAAGAAAGAGGCCAAACAGTCCTTTTCTATCAAGCCAGGGTCCTACCTAGCTGTTGCTAGGTAACCGTTGGGTGGAGCCTAAAAGAAGTGCTAACATGCTAATGCCATCCTTAAGAGTTAATGCACTAACAATCCTTATTCTGCTTTGGGAAAATGCATGGCTTTTGCAGAGAGCCTGGTTTGGGACAAGCAATTAAGGGACTGCGCTTACCTCTGAGTTCCCCCAGATCCAGAGACGTTCCGAGCTGCTCTAGCAAGGCAACCCGCGCTGCGTTCTTTTTGTGTTTCTTGCCGTCATAATGTTGCTGGGCCATCAGAGGATTATTAAACCAGGCTGCACAGAGACCGCAGTACCTGTCTGAGTCTCTTCTTTGATAGGGAGATGCGACCACGGGGGCCGTGTCCACTCGAGGAGCCTTAAGTGAATTCAACGGTGCGGCTGTGGGAGAAAACAGCAACATGTTAGGACACGTTCCCCTTCAATACTGAGGGATCAGCGGCCCATGTTCAGGATGACGGGGGGGGGGGGGGGGGGCTTTGTCAAGACCAGGGAACTCAGAAATCCGCCTGCCTCTGCCTCCCAAGTGCTGGGATTAAAGGCGTGGGCCACCAGGGAACTCAGAAATCCACCTGCCTCTGTCTCCCAAATTCTGGGATTAAAGGCATGCGCCACCACCGCCCAGCTGCCAACAAACATTTTTAACTGGGTACAAACAAGAGTCTCTAAACAAAAGTGCTGAGATAAAAAATTGTATAGTTTATCTCAACATGCTCAAGGGATGGTCCCTTTGTGATAAAAGTTTTAAAGTCTTGAAGGAATCTTCTGTCAGTCACCTTGAAGCACAACCAGAAATGAAAGGCTCAGAATGGGTCAACTGGTGTGAAAGTTGGAAGAACCAATAAACAGAGTCATTGGCTAGCTAACTTGCATGCTTCAAACTGAGGGAGCCATGCTAAATATGTCAGCTTTTCCGTGGTATAGGCTATTTCAGACCGTACCTGCTAACACTGACTTTGAAAGTACAATTTCTCTCCCAGAAAGACCAGACGAGACTCTCTCCGGAGCAGATGTTGCTTTATCTAAGCGGAAAGGGCACATATCACTATTTTGAGATTGTACTCCCCGCTATCAATTTAACACATCCCATTGTGAACTTACAGTTATTTCTAGCCTAGGGAAAGAATAGAATTGAACTTGAAGGAGTTTACTAATGGAAAGTAAAAATAACCTCTGTATGCTTTCAACATGCAAAATGCCTCTCTCCTTACAATGAGCGTGCCTGGAGTTACTGTCCTATTTCTCAGACGAGTGACTTCAAAGATGGCAAAGGGAAGGGTATAAAGGTGAGAGATGGAGTTATGCATGGTATACGACTAAATATTTAAGCTCCAAGGCCAACAACATTCCTTCTGAGAGCTCCCCAAGAACCCCTTTCATGCTTAGGAAACACAAGGGATCTGCCACCTCCTTGTTTTATAAAGGATTGCTCTAAATCATAGGAAGAAAATGTTTCAATCCAAATTATTTTGGAGGAAGAAACTTGTATTTAGTCTTGATGGCTCATTAGTCATAAGCAATTTAACAGCATCTTCCACATGTCCCTAATCTCTATGACAAGGATTTGCAGTTGACAAAATCATGACAATTAGGGTATTCTTCCACGGGAAAGCAACAGCTTGGGACATCAAAGACAAGTTAAAGAACTAATTAATCAATTCCTCAAGCTTCCAAAGTTTGATGGGGGTCCTTTAATGTTTGCGTTAAACCACCGGTATACAAATGCATACTTGCTGTATAACAGTTTTATCCAAGCACTGTGGATCATGACAGTGTCTCAGGCAGTCTCCCTTTAATCCTGAGTGTTCATCATAGTTGTAGCTAAGATTAAACTAAATGGGCCTATGTGTGGAGGGACTCTGATACATTTAATGTTTTTTAAAAGCCTCCCTGCTGGATTTGGTCAGCTAGAAGCATACAGAAATGAAGCTCAAATGTGGGCCATATGTCTCAGCTGCCATCTGCCATCATCCTGTCATGACTTAGCAACACTAATGAAAGCCACAAATATGCAGTCAACCTGTCGAAGGAAAGAAATCTGTCTCCTAGCTCAAAGAAATTGCACCTTGCTTCTAAAGTTTCCTACATCCTTACTGGTTTCTGAAGATACGCAGCTACAAGAAAAGGGGACACATCAAACAAACATTCACAGTGTGAATGAGAGTGGACTCCTGAAGCACGATCATTTTTCTTTACACCAAATGCTAAAAGGGATTTCTCAATCACTTTTGTTACTTGATACTAGATAGTCTACCTCCAGGCAGGAGTGGCACACAAGCAAGAACCTATCAGATAGATAAGCATTCTTGCAAACAGGAAAGCTGTTGGCTCTTCTGTTTGTGTTGTAGCTTTGCTCCTCCAAATTCTATCTTCTTAGTGCGTAACCCTGAAAGTTGATTTTCCAACCACCGCAAGCCAGTTCCCAATCCCATCATGCCCATGAAGGTAAACAAAGGCAGCAGTAGGGGAGCAGCCTTGAATCAGTTAGATTCTGTCCGGGGCTTCAGCTCCACTGAGCCGTGTGAGCTTCCTGATTCCTGTCATCTTTGATTGCTAAGAAGCTACACCTCAGGGTCACCATCTCGCCTTCAGCTGATACATTATGGTTACAGGCTCACTGGGTGGCAATGAGCAGGCTGTTAGAAATGCTTACTTATTTACGGCTTTGACTCCACGCCAAATACAGAAATTTGTATAGGAGGAGCACAGTTTTAATAAAATCTGCGTCTACATGGATTGTTTCCAAAATGCTTGGGCAAGTGTACTACCCTCACCAAATAAATACAAAGAGGAATAACAATCGTCTTTGATTGAAAAGTACCTTTTAGGCAACATGTAATTTTACATTACTTTCATATTTTATGTAAGAAAATATCCAATACTAACCTCACCTATCCGTCTCAAATTTAAACCCAGGAGAGTTAACCACTCAAAATCAGTGACTGTATTGTTTTGCTTTGTTTTTTTTTTTAACTTGGATTCATCTAAATCTCTATGTCTAGACTGTTCATCAAACCAAACACAGAGGATATGTGGGAATAAGAATCAAGTCCACAGGTGTTCTCACAAAGCTCCTCGCTCTTTGTTCCTAATGTTCACCCAGTGCTGAGAACCACAGCCCTAAGTATTGCCATATTTCCCTTAAAAATTACCATAAAATGGTAGTGGTAGTATATGCCTTTCATGCCAGCATTCCAGAGGTAGAGGCAGGAAGACCCTAATCCTAACCCTAACCCTGAGGAGGAACTGAGTTCTGGGTGCAGGTCCCTCAGTTCAGTTTGAGGCCAGCCTGATCTATGGAGAGAGTTTCAGAACAGCCAGGGCCACACAGAAAAACCCTGTTTCAAAAAAGCAAAAAAACAAAACAAAATAAACAAAAAAAATCATAAATAACGCTCTCTTAGATCTTCATGCAAAAGACAGCCCCACAATATATGCAACAGCAGCAGAGTTGGCTCTTCTATAAGCAGTAGGAAAATTGTCACATCTATTTTAGCATCTTATAAAAACATTGCTCTTGAAAAAGCAGTTAATATTGATTGTTTTCCCAACAAGACCCTTCAGGAGTTGGGGAGTTGTTGCTATGACCTGCCATCCACTGACTCTTAGCAGTGGGAATATGGCTCCTAGCTGTATCCTTCCTATAGCTACACTGTTCTATAGGATTCTCCTCAGCTCGTCTACTGAATGAGGCCCTGACCACCTGAGAAGGAGCCCATTCTCCATCCTCTAAACTGACAACCATTTCCTGACTATACCATTCACTTGGCAATTTTTTTTTTTTTTTTCTGAGACAGGGTTTCTCTGTGTAGCCCCGGCTGTCCTGGAACTCACTCTGTAGACCAGGCTGGCCTCGAACTCAGAAATCTGCCTGCCTCTGCCTCCCAAGTGCTGGGATTAAAGGTGTGCACCACCACCACCTGGCACTTGGCAATTCTTAAAACCACTTGTAATCTTAGTCATCTAAGTGTGTGTTTGTGTGGATGTGTGTAAGGGAAATGAGATGATAAACTTTTACAGATACATTTGTATTCACTGCCTTCTCCAGTATGTAGCCCCAATCCTTTGTTGCAATTCAAAAACATTTTTTTGAAAGAACTAGGAATAATCAAATTTCTCCATGACTCATTTACCACAAGCACCTGACCTGAAGTCATGCAATAATATTTATAGGTTATATATCAGCTAGTGTGAAGCATACTGCAATGGAATTATTAACTCTTTTCCCAGGTTCATGAATGTGGTGCATGTATCAGTATGTGTATTGGTTAACTTTTATGGCCAACTTGATGCAAACTACAGAAAAGAATCCCTGTTGAGAAATTGCCTCCATTAGATTGGCCTGCGGACATGTCTGTGGGAAATTTTCTAAATTGTTAATTGACATTGGAGGGTCCAGTCCACTAAGGGTAGGGCCAATCCCTAGGCAGCTGCACTCGGATTGTGTAAAAGCTGGCTGAGCAAGCTCTGCAGAGGAAGGCAGTGAACAGTGTTCCTCCTTGGTTCTGCTTCAAGCTCCTGCCTTGGACTTCCTCAATGAAGAATGGTGATCTGTGAGTTGAAATAACCCCCTTCCTCCCCAAGTTGCTTTTACCCATGGTGTATATGAGCACAATCAAAAGCAAACTAGCACAGTATATTTATAGAACCCTGAATTTTCTCATTTTCAAAATGTTTTCAGCCTCAATGCTTTGACAAAAAGGTCATGAATCTGAAGCTGGTGAACAATAACCCAAGCAGAGCCCAGTTGCTCTAGGAATTAAGCCCTCAGACTTGACTTCCAAGAGCCCCATCCCATCCTTCCACACATGTCAGATCCTTCAGCATGCCTTGAACACAGCTGTCAGGGAACAACAGCATCTCAACAGGAGCTTACTAGGTGAGTTGTCTTGAAGAGTGACCTGGAATCATAATGCACCTTTGACCCCTGTCTGTGTCTTCTGACAAAACTACCAGCGGATCTGAGGACAAAAATGTTTTTAGTGTCTGCACTGCTGTCAAAATACTGCTTCAGTCCACCAGAAGAAACCTCACTTGCAACCCTGCTCTGCATGAGAGGTGACCAGCTAGAGTAGTGTAGAATACATGTCTTTTATTGAATAAAGGAACAATTAATTAACCAATTAGTAAATAAACAATCAACAATATACGTAAGTAAATTTAGATGGAAGCAAAATTTTCCCTTTTCTTCAAAATTATGCCACAAAGGGCCTAAGAAACGTGGGTCATAATAGCCAATATACGTATAAGCCAAGTGACAAGCTGTTGGAGGGATTTACACCGAAGCAAGGGGTGGGGCAGTCAGCTTGTCAAAGTATGGATTTACATCCTAGGCTGCCTTTTTCTTTAAGAAATACTAAATTAGCTAAGTTGAAAGCCACTATTTTCTAATTGTCATCATTTTGTAGAGTGGCCTATTTATTTTTTTAAAGACTATAAATTGTGCATACTGTTCTAGAAACTTCACTTTCAAGTGGGAAGTTGTATCTATCCTGGAGTCCAGACTGCTTCTCTGGCTTCTGTCTTGTTATTGTGATTGTCACTTTGGCTGATGTACTTGGTTGGATTAAGAAATGACTTAGACATTAGGAAAAGCACACCAGAATGTACTACCAGATCCTCAAGGGGGCATCACAAGATGACAGTCGAGCAAGCAATGGGTCATTACCTACTTCTTATCACCAGCTCCCAGTGAGGGGTTCTCTTCAACACCACATTGATGACTACATCCGTCCCCCTTTCTCTCTCCCCCCACCCATGTCTTCCTCACATCTGCCATGTCCTCTCTTCTTACTTTTCTCCCTGCCAATCTTCCACATTCTCTCAGTCTTCTTCCCTCTTTGCACCCCTCCCCTCCCTCCACCACTCCTTCTTATCACCTCCTACAACTTCTCTCAATTCATCTCTGTTTCTGTCTCTCTGTCTCTGCCTCTCTCTCTCTCTCTCCCTTACTCTCTGTGTCTGTCCCTCACTCTGAACATCCATCATTGATACTACTGCCTTCCCCCATTCTCCTTTTTGTAGCCCCACTAATTCTCAATACTTTCTAAATACTGAGGTAAGAAAGCACAGGCTGGCATATGTAGCAGAGGATGGCCCTGTCAGGCATCAATGGGAGGAGAGGCCCTTGGTCCTGTGAAGACTCGATGCCCCAGTGTAGGGAAACAGCAGGACAGGAAAGCGGGAGTGGGTGGGTTGGTGAATATAAATAAAGAAAAGATCTAAAAAAAAAAAATCTAAAAAGAAAGAAAGAAAGAAAAAGAGAGAGAAAGCAAGCAAGCACAGGCTGCTCTGACACGGAGTGCATGCCTGGGACCTGTCTCAGGCAAAGCATGTGGCTTTCTTGTCTGGACATCGTTATCCACAACGCTAACCCTTCCAGCTTGTGTTACCACTTTTACCTTCTCAGTTCACCTGCCCTAGATTCTCGATTGGCCATTGGTATAATTTGGCACTCATGGGACGAACCACTTAGCCTAGGGCACTCTAGTAAGAAGTAGCATGGGAAACAGCCACATTCAGATACCCTGCTCTGTGACCAGCTTCACAGTTGTGCCAACTCATTCCCAGTGGTGCCTGGAGATCAATAGGCCAAATGAGCCATCACATGGAGCCCAAATGCACTTCTCAGGCGTCAGCATCTCGTGTCAAAGGGGCATTATTGAAACTGTGCATTTTTCCCCTTAAAAGAAATTGATTTCCAGTGCTTATGATGGACTGTCTTTCTTCTTTCTTATCTTAATTCAGATTAATGACAGTAGTAATTCTTCAGCAATTGTCACTTTCTCCCCCGAATACTGTAGACAGCACATCTGAGCCGATCATTGAGTGCTGCTGCAGACCCATCTACCAGTGTAAATAACTCCAGCACCAAGCTATCCTGAGCCTCTGCAGGCACCTGCCTCAACTCCATACCACCATGTGAGCACCCACTTCAGATGTGCACACTGTTGGATGCACATGTGACTAAGGAAGGAAGGAAGGAAGGAAGGAAGGAGGCAGGCAGGGGGAGGAGGAGGAAGGAAGGAGGGATAGAGGGAGGGAAAGAAGGAAGACAGGCAGGTGAACAGGAAGAAAGGAAGGGAGAAAGAGTGGGAAAGAAAGAAAGAAAGAAAGAAAGAAAGAAAGAAAGAAAGAAAGAAAGAAAGAAAGACAGGGAGGCAGACAAGCAGGAAAAGCACGAAGGAAGGAAGGAAAAAGTGAGGGAGACAGAGAGGAAGGGAGGGAGGGAGGGAGAGAGGAAAGGAAGGAAGGAAGGAAGGAAGGAAGGAAGGAAGGAAGGAAAGAAGCAAGCAGGCAGGGAGGGAATGGGAGGCAAAAGGAAGGAAGGAGGGAGGGAGGGAGGGACAGAGGGAAGGAAGGAGGGATGGAGGGACAGAGGGAAGGAAGACAGGCAGGTGAGCAGGAAGGAAGGAAGGAGGAAAGAAAAAGAAAGAAAGAGAGAGGAAGGAAGGAAGCAAGCAAGGAAGGAAGGAAGGAGGGAGGGAAAGAAGGAAGGAAGGGAGGCAGACAGGCAGAAAGGAAGGGAGGCAGACAGGCAGGAAGGAAGGGAGGGAGGGAAAAACAGAGGGAGGAAAGGAAGGAAGGAAGGAAGGAAGGAAGGAAGGAAGGAAGGAAGGAAGGAAGGAAGGAAGACATTATGGACTTTTGGTCACATTTACTTGGTGTGGGTATGTTTTAATAAATATCTTCTGAAATGTAAATTTGAAAGCTTTGAGAATTTCAATAAGGCAAGCTTACAGAGCTAACAAAGAAGGTATTGTAGGTGATCAGAGGTGATGTAGGTATCAATATTCTGAAACACCATACTGTAATAGGAAATAAAACAATGTGACCATGTTTTAAGAAGGTATGAAGTGACTTACAGAAATACTCAGGATAGATCATAAACTAAAGGATCTGGCTTATATTGTGCATGGAGTATGAAACCAAATCACACATGAAATGATATGTCCACACTTGGAACACACAACTATGTACAAATACTGTGAGGGTACAAATCAAAATCTTAGCAATGCTTGTTTCTTCTTCAGATTGTGAATTTTTTAATATTCATATAAATTGCTTATTGGCATGGAGGCAAGCATTTTTATTTTATAATTTATGTGCCTGCTACATTTCCTGCTACCATGTTTTAGTCTAAAGCCTGGGAAAACATGACTCTGGAGACCAGCGGCCCCACAACCAAGTCTTAAATCTCGGAAGATTTCATTAGCAATGATTTATTTATTAATTTATTGTTGATTTTTCCTGGAATTAAGATGGAGGAAAGGTAGTGTGCCAGAACATAATATAAGAGTACTTGTGTCTCCTGCCTTCCCAGAAGACCCAGACGAGAAAAGCAGTTTTTCACAGTACTTTAAAAGACCAAAAAGGGTTCCATTTATTTAGATAAAGTCAAGTTCCTCTCCTCTTCGGAGAGACCCTGAAGTGAATCCTTTTCCCCATGTTTAAAAAAAAAAAAAACACATGCCACACTATAAATTACCCACTGTAGTATGTGATGTTTCAAGCTATACGCCATTGTGTATTTCCCAAGAATGAGCGAAGAGAAAGGTGGCTCCACAGAACTTTCATTCTGATTCAGTTGTGTGTCAACATGCTTAGCATAATCAGCCACCCGCATACATATGTTATCAGTCTTCATTAAGATGGTAGTTGTAGATCAGTGGTTTTCATTAATACAGAATAATTCCCTCCAGTTTCAGTCACTGATTAGGATCTAAATATCTTAATGTCTGTGTTCTGTAGAATCCTCATCTCTGAAAAAAAATAGGCTATTACATAGAACTTTAGAGAAGATGAAAAAGCCTTTTATAACCTCATCATACTAACAAGAATTTAGAATGTAATTTCCATAGAACAAGGGTTATCATCTGTTTGCTCACTGATCCATCTCAGGTGTTGGGTACTGGGCCTGTGCATGGGAAAGCCTTGGTTAAGGGAAGAAAGAAGTTCACGCTCTATAACTTAATTTACATCTGAGAAAGACCCACAGCTTGCTTAGGGCATCCCCTGACTTGGTAATAGTGGCTGCTGTTGAATCGGTGAGCATAGCTCTCTGTAGACTCCTGTGTTTCTCTCAGAGAAGGTCTCATGGCATGGTGTCTGCAGTCTCTTTCTAGGGGAGATGCTTCACTCCCTCTGAGTGGCAGAATCGCTGGTTGTGGTCACAGTTCCCAAACCCTTGATGGAGGTGGCCTGAGAAAACACATGGAACTCATATAAAATCCATAAGGGATGTTAAAATCTGAAGACAGTAATGTCTTTTGGATCACACAGGAGCCACTAGCTCAAGGTAACCCATATCTTTACCATGAAACCCCATATCCCTATTTCTGTGAACCTGAACTTTTAGGATTAACTAGAGCTAACCAAACTGATCAATGAGGAGGTATCAATGTTTCTTGCCAAGGCTTGTGATACTATACAGTGTCCAGCAGACAAAATCCTTCCTTACTCAGAAAGGCTATTGAAAAATAAAATGAAAAGATTAAGTTTTCTCTCTTTTTTGATTTGTAGTGTATTTTCAAATGGCCAAGTTGTCAAAACACACTTTTAAAACTGTTTGGATCTAGCTACTTGGTAAATGTATCTGAGAGGTATTTCTTTTGACCAAAGGGGGCATAGTAGAAAAATTCTGAAGGCACACACTGTAGCATAATTTCAGATATATCAAGAATTATAACATTCTACCCATTGTACCTATGGCAGTGTGGGATATTCTTCTGAGACCTCAGATACCCAACATTCAGGTGTTCAATATTTCACTACCACTATATATCTTAGCACATTTAGACTATACATTCTTCCTCCTCCTCTTCCTCTTCTCCTCCTTCTCCTTCTTCTTCTCCTTCTCCTCCTCCTCCTCCTCTTCTTCTTCCTCCTTCTCCTCCTTCTCCTTCTTCTTCTCCTTCTCCTCCTCCTCTTCTTCTTCATCCTTCTCCTCCTCCTTCTCTTCCTCCTCCTCCTCTTCTTCCTCTTCCTCCTTTTCTTCCTCCTCCTCTTCTTCTTCCTCCTTCTCCTCCTCCTCTTCTTCCTCTTCTTCTTTTCTTCTTTTCTTCTCCTTCTCCTTTCTTTCTCCTCCTTCTCCTCTTCCTTCTCCTCCTTCTCCTCCTTCTCCTCCTCTTCCTCCTTCTCCTCCTTCTTCTTCTCCTCTTAAATTCAATTGAGATTGCTTATCCTCACCGGAAAAAGGAGTGCTTTATGGTACTATCTGACACATCTGAATGGCTAGCATCATTATTCTTGCACTTTGGAGCCATTATTGACTTAATTTAGTGTCATTTGACCATAAATATTAGGATACCAGGGTATTCTACCTGATGCTCATGGTGGCTACTAAGTAGCAAACAGGGAAGTAGCCAATCAGACTTTGATACACCGTTCCAAAGAGTGATTGACATACAGAGCAGGGCAGAGCAAGACAATGTATTTCATCACTGTGTTCAAAACAGTGCACAATTTGTGAGTTGTATAATTCCAGAATATTTCCTGAATATTTTTGGATTCATTTTAAAAAATGAAATCAGATATAAGGGTGAACTGCTACTTACTGCTTGGGCAGGAACTAACTCACCACCTGTTAACTGGACACCTCCAGACATGATGCCAGCCACTAACTTTAGATGTCTTACCCAGCACAGGCAAGAGGCAGCATTCAAGGCAAGTGTCCGGAACTGGACTCTTCACCACCTCCCAACATCTGCTCCCAGAAAGTGTTCTGAGCCAGAAGCACTACCTAGATCACAGACACACAGGCCAGAGCAGCAGGAGGAGTGCACAGCTGACACCCGCGCAGGCACCAGCTGGGGATCTTTTAAATCTGTCAGCCTTCCCATTCCACCCAACCCATACCCGACACTCAGGGGTAGGAAATAATTTACTTATCCCACAGCATCAGCTATTCAACTGGAGAACCAGCTTCCTGGATCATTTCGTATAGCCCATGAATATTTATAGAGGAATCAGAGATGAGAATAGTGATCAGTGCGAGAAGCATGTCCGACATAAAGCACCACTACTAAATCTGGAGAAAGAGAGGCAGCCTGGCAGCCTAGGACCAGGGAAAGCAGAACACTTGGAAGTCCTGGTGGGAAGGGAGCCTGGCCTTGTTCTCTGAGCAGCACTCCCACGAACACATCTGCTTTTTCACCCACACCACTTTCCCTCCACAGAAGGGGTTTTCTGGTTTCTTTCTCACTCCGGTACTGAGATTCCTCATGCATATACTCTGAAGTTAGCATTGACCTCAATACTCTATGTTTTTCAAGTTAGGAAAATGGACTCTACTTTGTATTAAAAGCACAATATTAAGTGGTGGTGGTGGTGGTGGTGGTGGTGGTGATGG
>NW_022196905.1:165288099-165290689 GCF_008632895.1 Mastomys coucha | reverse complement strand
GTGGTGGTGGTGGCGGCACATGCCTTTAATCCCAGGATGCAAGAGGCACAGGCAAGCAGATCTCTGAGTCTGGGGCTAGCCAGATCTAGAGTGTGAATTCCAGGATAACCAGGGCTACACAAAGAAACTGTCTCAGAAAACAAAACAAAAAAATTACCAAAAGTACATTAATTGTATGTGCATAGTGCTTTACCTATTCCCACATATTCTAACTGCTAGTTGGATATAAACAAACTTGAGAGTTGCTGCTGTTCTGACTTAGCTCTACAAAACTTCAAAGCAACCCTAGAATCTCATGTGATCACTTCATTTATACCAAGAGCAACCACAGTGTTACAGGCTAAAGTCCCCTGGTCTCTAAGAATGTGACACCCCAGGTTTTATACTACTGCTTTTCAAATTGAGCAGTAAGGCTGTTGAACAGAGGGCGTGTGCAAATTAGGAAGGAGTTTTTAGGCTCCGCAGTTCTCTCCACATAAATGCTGGGAAACCATCAAGTTAGTTCACTCCCCAGAGGACTACATAAAGCATACATTACCAAGTGAATTTGCCATTGTCATTAATTTCACTACAGCTTCATCAACACACATCATTACTGCTAGATAGAAATGACAGAGGCTGAGTGCGTGGGAATATGAATCATTTCTTTGGATGAGGCTGCATGAGCCAAGAACCGCCAGTGAGAGAACAGGTAGTTCAAATCTGGTCCCTTGTGTGTTCCGCCTGATGTGTTAGAATAGCAGCTCGAGTCTGAACACAGCACACTGGGCCAAAACAGGTCCACGTGTAACAGGTTTATTGGGTGAGAGAAAGAGATGAGGTGGTGGTAGAAAGAGAAATGGGGGTAGAGAGAGAGAGATGGGGGGGGCTTTATGTATGGGTAATGATGTAACACAGATAAAAGTGGGTGGTGAGCCAAGTGGATTCTGGGAATATAGTGGCTGTTGCCTTGGCAACAGGTCTGTGGGTCCCGCCTATGTGATGTCACAGGTTTTAGAGGTTCTGATGCTAAACTAACACTCTCTGGCGGTGAGTTAATCTTGGGTCACTCCCCAACCAAGAGATGGAAATCTGTAGTCTGCAAAGTTTCAGGTAATTCGTGTGCAAATTAACTTTGGAAAATTAGGATTTAAGTACTCAGTGGTCCTCTGTCTTGGCTGAGAGTTAGAATCAGCCGAGAGAGGTTCAAATATCGCTCTTCTCTGGCATCACTAGACTAACCAGTTCAAAATCCCCTTGAGTGAGTTGACAACAGTAGACCTTAAAGCTTTGTAGGTGCCACTAGGGTGCCTTAAAAGCTGGTGACAGTCCCAATGGGGGACAGTCTACAGCATGGACTCACCTTCAGAGCAGCCTTCCCAAGCATGATGTTCCATCAGTCCATATGCTTCTCAGCTGGCACCAAGTTCTACAACAAGCAGCAGACCTCATGAACTTAAGTGCCAGAAGGGATGCATTTGAACCCAATTTCCCAGCACTATTTTTATTAAACGCTCATATGCTTTCTTAAAAAAATGATAACACCAACAAATAAAAACAATATAGTATTGGTAACAAAACCACACTACATTCCAACTCATAACTTTTGAGGCTTTTCCCGTGGGATTCCACAGCTGTCGGAAGATACATTTTCAGCCACGCTGGGACCCAAACCTCCTCACTGCTCTTGCTCTTTCCTTGGTTTCACATTGTTGTATATCCCGAAAGCGGCTGAGCTAGAAAAGGTCAGGGCTGTGGAGGGGTCCCTATAGCTTTGTTGTTATCACAGAACTCTGAAACTTCCACAGCAGAACAAGATGCTTGATAGGAGGATAGAGAGGGTATATTAGAGCCAGAGAGCTGGCTTAAGAAGCAAAGCCAGCCAATGAACCAAATTCTTACCCTCACCTAATGTCTGTGCCACCCTCCAAGCAGAACCATTGTTCATTGAAACAGTTGGTGAATGGCTTCATGGATAGACCATCTTACTACACACACCATTTCTTAAATGAATGTAACCTGTTCCCTGTGGGCTGAGAATGAAGACACTCACTCAAGTCAAATAGTTTTGACCATAGCAGGAAGTCTGTATCCAAAAATTGTGCCTACAATTCATTCCTTGAACTGTCAATTCTTAGCTTAGCTATGACAGAGGTAAAATCCTTTGGTGATGTAAGGGTCATTGAAGTACAGCCTTATTACAATGAAATCCAATGTCTAAAAGTTGTTCTTATTTTGGGCTTGTACCACAGTAAGAGCCAAGATTTTAAGCTCTACTAAATATAAAACAAACAAAAAGACTTTATATATTTATGTTCATTTAAGAAAATACTAGCAGTGATGTATTATTTTGAAATATACAATTAATATGTTTGGAGTTATTTAAAATTTATATTGAGAAAAATGTATGCATTTTCAGTATTGTAGACAAGCATCTACATAAGACTGTTAAATTGATTGTTTTATATCAAACAACTTTTATAATACTCATTTTTATTATTATTATAATATTTTATTAACTTTAAGGAATATGACAAAAAAGGTATTGTTGGTATTGAAGGGGGTCTCTGGGAGGAGTTGGGGTACAAAAGGGAAACAAGAATGTGATTTA
>NW_022196905.1:165258755-165288011 GCF_008632895.1 Mastomys coucha | reverse complement strand
AAAAAAAAAAAAAAAAAAAAAAGAATCAAAGCCAGGCCCACACACATAAAGGCAGGTGCACACATAGGAGCTGAAGATCCAAAACAACTTAAACGGCAGAAGAGCAGAAGAGATGCTGAAGTACAACTTAATAATACTTGAGACATGGTGGAGATGAGGGAATTTGGCCCATTAGCCTTCTATTTTCCAAAGCAGCTTGAGAAGGAAGCAGGGTAGGCCAAGAAGAGCAGGCCTTTAGAAGAGAGGTACTTAATGACCCCCGATGCTAAGGCACACGGACTGCAGTTGGTAACTGAAGCTGGGAAAAGATGTCAGCACCATTGTTTCCAGTGGAACAGGGGAAGGCCATGACAGCAAACAGGCTATGGGAGGTAAATGAAATGGAATCTCTCTGGAAACAGGGGCAGAAGGTGGGGTTTTGTGAATTTGCTCTATCTCTGGATGTGGCATAAACACTTTGAAAAGCAAAATTCTTTTTTTTAATGGTTATTTTATTTATGTACATTTCAAACATTATCATCCTCCCCAGTTTCCCCTCCACAGCCCGCATCAAATCCCCTCCCCCTGCTTCTATGAGGGTGTTTCTCCACCCATCCACCCACTCCCACCTCAGCACCCTAGCATTCCCCTACACTGGGGTATGGAGCCTCCACAGGGCAAGGGGCTCCCCTCCCATTGATGCCAAATAAGGCTAGTCTGCTACATGTGCATCTGGAGCCATGGGTCCCTCCAAGCACACTCTTTGGTTGGTGGTTTAGTCCCTGGGAACTCTGGTGGATCTGGTTGGTTGATATTGTTCTTCCTGTGAGGTCAAAAAACCCTTCAGCTCCTTCAGTCCTTCCCCTAACTCCTCCATTGGGGTCTCCATACTCAGTCTGGTGGTTGGCTGCAAACATTACATCTGTATTTGTCAGGCTCTGGCAGAGCCTCTCAGAGGACAGCTGTACCAGGTTCCTGTCAGCAAGCGCTTCAATATCAGTGTTCACAAAATGTATGAACAAATTTCTCCCTTTGTATTTAAAAAAAAACTGTAGTAAATGCTTTTCCACCTAGAGTTACCTTCCCCAATACCCTCTATGAGTTACATTTACTAACCGAAAGAGGAAAGTCTCAGATCTCAGCTGCTATGCTGGCTGAAAGCAAAATACGGAGGCTAATGATTAGCAGTTTCTACTAATCAATGTAGTATCACCAGGAAAACCAAGGAGTGGACCTCAGCCTGTGCCCTAGTCTCAGGCAAGTGATCTCAACAGGAAGAAATCTGGTGGCAGTCAGTCCCACTGATGACTGGGGACTGCCAGTTTCTAATGTTCTCCCTAACTTTCCAGTGTTTTGAGACTTTGCTCAAAATGTCTAGATCCTGCCTGTAGCCACCCCTAACAAACAATAAAAATTGTGGCCTGCAGAGGGAATTGAAAAGGCTTAGTAGGGTCCCCTTAATCTCTCCTTTGTAACTCATAATACAACAAAATGCTCTTGAAAATCTTAGGTAAATTTAAAGCCCTCAATTCCCATGTACTCAACAGACAAGTGGAAACCACTTAGTGGGAAATCCACCAGAGAAGCAGTTTCTTTGAAGGCTATCTGAGTTTAAAAAGAAAAAAAAGATTGTTAAGCTTCTGTTTTCCTGAGCCAAGTCCCTGTCAACTCACTTTATAAAAATTAACATGTTTTCTATTGTGCTCTAAACACAAAGCTAAACCCAAAGGCCAGACTTTCCTACCTTAAGACGCAGTGAATGGTATTTGTGATCAGTAGAGTGGGAGGGGAAGGAATCTGAATGTGGAAAAGGAATGCACCTGCTGTTGGTACAGACATTGACTTCGTAGGAACAAGAGAGGAAAAGCAAGGTCCTAAATATCAACAGAGATCTGGGCAGCCCGAGAGCAGTTCAGAACAGGTAGAGGGGGGCTCTTCAGAAATGCACACTGAGAAACCTTGGTCTTGTCTTTGAGAACTTAGCATGGGGATGCTAACACCCGCAGTGCAAAAGCCTGCTGAGGAAGAAAGGTGAGAGAGGCCCAGTTCAAAGGAAATCCTGGACCTAGTGGGGAGCCTGCTGAGGTCAAGTACCCAATAGCATCCGGGAGTAATCTAAACATTTGCAGGAATCAGAACAAGGCCCAAGCTTAGAGACAGAGATGCCACTGAGTATATGCATGGGCCTTTTCTGTGTCCCTAAAGAGAGGGGAAACACAGACATAGATGGGAACTGGCCTTTTTTAACCAAGCTTCATGGTCAGAGAAAATTTAAATCACATTTAGAAGATTTCTAAATGTGATTTTTAAATTTTATATTTAATACTTTTCACATTTAGAAATTTCTAATTTCTAAATGTGAAAAGTATTAAATATAAAAAAAGACTAGATCATTTATATCTAAATAAATAGGTTTATATAGAGAGACACAGATTAAAAATAGATTTTTTAATATCTAAATTTCCTAAATATAAAGCAATAAAATGCTTACTTATTCCAGCACATCTCCTGTTAAGAAATGCTTGTCAAACCAAGAAGAAACATGGTGTTTTAAGGCCGATTTCAAGATCTGTGGGTACTTCAAGGAATAAGGGTGTTCAGACATTCACAACTCATTATTTCGGGTATAATGCCTACTTGATGAGCATCATCCCAGTCTCACAGACTAGACGGCGTTGAACTACCGTTGCTGCCAGTTTTGTCTGACTAGCAATGGGCTCCTTCTGTGTGCCTACCCTAAGAATGACCACGTCTCCCGCTGACAGTGCCAGAACAGTAAGCCCAGCAAATGGATCATTTCACTCTGCTGCTTCATAGACATGGTGAAGGGACTCATTTGGCTGCACCCAGAAGGCTACTTACATCCTCTGTGTAAAGGACGTAAGCCCTCTTAATCACCAAAAGGAGAAATGTTAAGTTGATGACAGGTAAGAGCCGTTAGCATCAGGGCATCCAAAGCCATGGGCGGGTCTCACAGACCTCTTGCCAGGGAAACAGCCGCCATATTCCCAGAATCCATTGGGCTCACCTCCCACCTTTACCTGCGGCCACTACGTCAGAACCCATATATATACACGGAAACATTCCTCCATCTCTCTCTCTCTCCCTCCTCTCTTCCTGCTACTGGCCCCCTCTCACCAGTTCTTACACAGGGAACTGTTTGGCCCTAGTGTGTGGTATGTTCTGACGCGACCCGCCATTCTAACACATCAAGAGCATTTGTGTCACTGATGACAGCAGTTGCATGGCAGCCAACATTCATATGGTACTTTCACTCCCAACAGGATCCTCACTGTTTCGAGAGTCTTCAAACAGTAAGTCTATAGCTTTGGGGGAATTCCATTGCTAGGTGGGAAGGCAGGCAGAGCTTCTGTCACCTCTCTGGTTGTAAGTATGGGAAGACATCATGGCTAGTAGTCATGTCATCCGCCTTAGATGAAAACAGGCTAGGGTTCACAAGCTCCTGGTACCGCTTCTTGCTGACATCACTGGACCAACCTTTGAGAGAAACCTTTTACTGAACACATGCACACAGTGACTGTCAATATAAATGCTGAGATAGACAGACAGCCTTTCTCATACTAACAAAGCATCATGTGTTGGCTTCTTGACAACTCATTTCCACTGTCAACCAGTGGCAAACTAAGTAATTTTCAAAAGAGGAATTATTTGTATATGAGATGATTACATGTCCACGTTTGGCCCTGGAAAAGGGGAAGGGACAGTAGTTGGAATGTTAAAACCCTTAATTCATTGATCTTCTATCTTTAGTTAAAAATGCAAGAAGCCAGAAAACTTGATCAAGTCATTGTTCCAAACCTATGTAGCAAAAGTCATGACCAAAAGACATCACCCATGTCAATCACGGGGCTGACACATTAAAGCCCTAGTGACCAGAGAGTGGTCCAGGAACTGATCAGTGTGGTTCCTCCTTCAAAAGGATACCCTGGAGGAACAACTACAAGAGAAGAGAAGTCTTCCTGCTCCCCACTACCTGCATGCCCTGGACAGCTGATTCCACCCCCTAAGCCTCAGGTCCCAGAAAAAGAAAATGAGATGATTTGCAATTCTACAAAGCTATTTCTTGTATTTGCACGCAGCTATGAAAACAGGTATCGAGAGAGATTATGCCAAGCAATCTAAGGAACCTGAATCAGAGGATAGAACCGTAATGGTCTATAAAATCTCATATGCAAATAAGAGGTGTGTATGGAACCTGGGGTGCATACATTATTCAACACTTGAATTTATGTAACTTTCCAACACACCTAGAATACCCTGATCTTTATTCATTCTACAGAGAATTCAAACAAGCAAGTCTGTGTCTGGCATGGAAATTCATGGAAGATTCCTGAAGCTCTGTCTCCTCTTCCCCAGGGGATAAAGGCAAAGAGAAATATTCAGTCAACACACTTACACACAGAAGCTGAGTGGTAGAAGCCATAGCCGATTTGTTCCAATTCCCAGCCTGCTCATTGTCCCTCAAAATGAAAAATAGTCCATTGCAAGAGGATAAATATCTGTCCTTGTGACTGTGTGGCTACTGAATGCCTGGTGGGAGCCCTGGAGTTTGAACTGCTGGAAGCGAGCCAAAATCAGCAGGTCATCTTATGACATATTACTTACCACTGGGGAGCAGAGCTAAGTCCTCGACTCGGCAACCCTCCCGCCTTTTGCTTTGCTGTTCTAACTGTACACAGTACAAGTTACTCACTTGCAGGTCTCTGCTGCTGCTTCTTCAGTATGATGCTCCTAATAATGATACATTACTGTGCTTTATGTATGACAAAGCACAAAGATTAAACAAAACCGTGAATATGATTCTCCTCACATAATGGCTTTGCAATTACCAGCCTTGGTTACTGGTTCTATTATTAAGCTACAGTTGAGCTACTCAGCTCCAAACAGTTTAACCATATTTAGGATTTTTTTAATGTTAGTTTTTATTTCATTGCAGAGTAATGAGCAGACTTTTTGAAGCCTAATGTTTAGAAATGAATATAGGGTAATTTTTGCTATACATACATATACATAGTCAGTCCTCATTATTCATAATAGTTTTTAAATTGTGGCCAGGAACAGTGAGTGGTAAGCTAGTGCTATTAAAAGAAGCTCATGAGCTTGCAGTCACATTCTGATCAATGGATCAGCACATAATCTTCTTGTGTATTTGTTGATGATACATTACTTAATGCCTATATTGAATCTATGACCAGTGGTGTTCTAACTAAGGCTTGAAAGAACCTGAACTAGTGCATGTGTTTTTGCCATACCTCCACCTGCTTGCTTTAGGGATTATAAACAGCTCCTCTACACAACCCTTGGGAGAATTATAAATGGCAGTCAGTGGGAAAAAACATAGTCGAAAGGCAAAATAAGGACACCGCTAACCCTATGACACCAGCAGGCTAGTCTTGCCTCCTTCAGCCTCAGGATGGTGCTTTCTCATGGGGGTGACTCAGATCTCTGTCATGGTTCTCTACATATGTGGGAATAACTACAAGGTGGTCTGGAAAGCCTGTGCATTTCAGTGGATCCTTACTCATCAATGATAAGGGTTAAGCTGGACAGTGGTGGCACACACCTTTAATCCCAGCACTTGGGAGGCAGAGGCAGGCAGATTTCTGAGTTTGAGACCGGCCTGGTCTACAGAGTGAGTTCCAGGACAGTCAGGGCTATACATAGAAACCCTGACTTGAAAAAAATGATAAGGGTTGATATATATGCTGATGCACACTTATGTGTATTTATATAGGACAAGGCATTCACTCTGTCCTTACAGTGAGCACTATACCAGGCTTTTCAGTATGTATCATCTGTTTTCTTGTCTTCTTTCTACAATGCATTTGAAGGCTAGTGTACAAACAAAATGTATGCAAACTTGCATAGGTAACCCAGAATTTAAAAGAGGGTCTGCCTCCAAAGGCTGGGTTTATGTCTTAGATTCCAATCTACACCATATCTTTCTCAGGAAAAGCTTTTTGTAAAGTCAAGAAAGCAAGCAAGCAGGTCCACCAATGTCTTTGAAGTTTAACCAAGGCTATTCACCTGAAAATGAAGCCATAAATATTTCAACACCTATCATTATTCTAATGTTTGCTCCCAATTCTACACATCCAACAGATATTTGCTCTGTGTGCCAAACACTATGGCAAGCATGGCAGTGAGACTGGGGAAGCAGTACCAGGGTCCCTGCTAAGCAGGTCTCAGGACTAGACTGGAAGGATTTCCCAGTGTGTTAAGGCAAGTTCGGCACCACAGGAATGCCAAAAATGAAAGAAAGGTTATTGCAAACTTTAGTGTCATTACTGTCAGGCTAATGATGTTTGGGAATTTTATAAAACACTGATCTCAAGATCTACTTTTTCTGGGAGTGATAGATGCATTCATAAAAGCTTCCAGGTGAAACAGAAACCCAAAGGGACAGTACATCAGCAGGATAGATGAGGCTCCCCAGGCACAGCAACACTCAACTCCAGAGCATCACTAAAGCTTGCATCTCCTTCTCACATCTGTAGACATAGCATAACACCTGTGTTCTACCTACTCACAGCCAACTTAATGTCTAGGGTAGGAGTGAGTAGGCTTCAGATAAACAGCATGTTTGCCACGCGCACTAATGAGCCCTCTAACGGGAGATGCGGTTTCACCTACCCATTCAGACTATGCATTCACAATCTAAATTTTCTCTTCAACTTAGGGCACTGCCTGTGAAGATGCCTTCCTAGGTTCCAGAGTTCCTCTTTCATTCTTCTTTTCTCCAAAGTATTTTAATCCTAATTTTTTCATACTTGAATTTATATTATAATTACATCATTTGCTCCTTTTTCATTTCCTTCTCTCCAACCCTTCCTAAATCTCCTCTGTTGCTCTCTCTCAAACGCATGGACTCTTTTTCTTCAACAAGTATATACATACATACATACATATATATATATATATATATATATATATATATATATTACATATATGACACTATAGAGAGAAACACTACCACCACCGAGCTGCATCCACACACCATGCTCAGCTATTGTGACTCGTCTTCCCTGCCAGGTTTCTCGGACTCTGCACATTGGCCCGCACTTTTACACTCAGACTTGTCATCATTTAAGAACTAAACACCAAGTTCTCTTTTTCTATCATTCGCTATCCTGAAAATCATTGCAGTCAAGCTGGTGTCTGGGAAGGCACCAGAAGGGAGAATAGCTATGGAGATATGACTCCTTTCTGATGCAAGTTTAGAGAACAACTGGCAACATAAATTAACCCAGCAGATTCGCCTTGGACAACCAACAATAGAACAGCTCGTGTGTGAATTATATGTCCCAGAGAAAAGTCCAGAAGAGGGTAAGTAAAAATAGCCACATTTCTGGAATGGACAGAGCCATTTATGGGGCTCTAATAACGTGGCAGATGTGTTCTCTGATTATGTTATCAGCTCATATAGTCATCATAGCAAGGAGAAAGAGGTACAGGAAAGCTAAGTCATTCACTAATAATTACTGGGTTTTACCCATGGCTTATGCAAAAGCCCACAACATATTCTCTGAGGTTTCTCAAAGCAGGAGGGATTCCCAAAGACTAGGGGAGTCCTATAGAGGATTTGGCAGGATGGGAGGTGCTTAGACACAGGAAGAGCGAAGGGCATCTCAGATGTGGAACAGCTACAGGCAGGGCACATTTGGGGATTCAGAAGATGAGTACTGCATTTGAGAATGCAGAGAGAGAAAGGGAATGGCAGCGAATGCAGAAGACAGATGTCAAGCTTTCAATACTCGGGAGAGCAACACATATACTATCTGAGACCAGTCGTCAATGGCTATGCTTGGGGTAGGGGAGTAACTCTACCCAAAGAATAAGACCCATATGAAGATAGACCTCCTGCTTCGACAGCATACCCTGACCACAGTCATGGCTGCCCTCAGGTCGCAGCTGTGGGTCCCAAGACAACATGCAAATTGTACATAAGGGTGGCAAGTTAGCTCCTCCTTAGGAAAATTAGTCCCCACTGTACCTGTGACAAATTGTCACACAGTGGTTTCCATATAACACACATTTGTAATTTTCCCATTCTTCGGGTCAGGAATATGAAACAAACTTCACTGGCTAAAAGCTACATTGTCAGAAGTGCACTCTTGAGGAAATTCTAGAAAAGAACTGCCTTTCCCTAACTAAACCGGCACCCGAAGGCAGATGGACCCTCCCCAACCCTGTATCACTCAGACAGACCCCCTTGCCTTCCTCTTTCCCTTTGGAATACATTTTGTGATTGTATTGGATCCACTTGGATGCTCCAGAATAATCTCCTAGCTTCAAAGATGATGAACTAGCCACTTTAATCCCACTTGAAACTTTGATTCTCCGCCATACAAGCTGTCTATGCAGGTCCTGGGGAATATCTTTAGATAATATTATTTGACCTTCACCTGCCTGGGATCGTGCTCCTGGGGAGCCACCAATGTCAGTCCTGATACCATCTATCTTGCCACTTGGAAATCATATTACACAGCTACAGGCTCAATGGAGCAGCACCGAAGACTGTCTATACAGCAGGCCAGGAGGAAGGCATCATGCAGCTGGGAGCCTGAAGGATGTCTCTGGCCTGACTAGTGCTCACTCTGCCACACAGGCAGGGGGGAGGAATGGCTCTGCTATGGCCTCTGGGCTTGGGTATCAAGCTTCTATCTGTTTAGTCACTGCTCTTACTCTCTGATAACAGAAATCCTTCTCTATTCCTGAGACACAGACTCCCTTTGGAGTCCTAATCCTGGTATCTGATTCCTTATTTTATCCCAAGTTTCTGTCTTTAAAACTACTCCCTATTGCTTCCACTTGCTAGCCTAGGATGATAGCTCCTGTCCGCTGACTGTATCTCTTGCCTCCTGAAGCCTTACTTCTCAGACCTTGATTGCTCTTTTGCCTCTATGGCCCTCCCTAACCTCTAAGTCCCTAGTCCCTCCTTTCATTACCACCAGAAATGCTTCCTGCTTTCCAGCAGCTCCAAGTGCCAGACTCTGCCTCAGCCCACAAAAACACGGCTCAGAAAGTCTCGTCCTAGGAGACTCAATGCAGTAGCCCCTGTGTTCTAGGCAAGGTGGCAGAAAAGCAAATCTGAGACTCAGAATGTGGAAGAGAACCAAGCTCTTCCCTCACCAGAACAGGAGATATATGCAAATGTATGCACAGCAGTAGAACAAAACAACAGACAAGAAGACTGAAGCTGGGGAGGAACATGTTCCAACCAGAAAGTATAAAGCTGACTCTAGTCGCCCTGTGCCTGAACTCCCCCGTCCCTTGGATCCTAAGTCAGTGTTCTTTTCGACCATCCTATCACTGGGTCTACCTTTATGTGTCAGCCGGTGGGAAATATCCGATTTAGAGGGCTTTGAAAAGTCATCTAAGCGAAGCACTAACTAACTGCTTATGGAGCCCCAACTGGAAAAGCCCCAAGAATCAGCAGCAGACTCCGCATCAACAGCTCCCACATTCGCATTCTGCCTGTGAACAGCTCTGGGTATCAACAGCCTCTTCCCTGTCTTGAGCTCCCAACTCACTCTTTCTTCCTGCCTACTCTCTGGTTATATCTGTTGCTCTCGGGCACATGAACAAACACACATATGCACACAAAACACATGCTCCGCAATTATAGCTCTTTCCTAGGATAGCTTTTTAAAGACTTCCCAAGGAGGGAGGTATTTTATATACTAAACAGACTCAACTCCTTTATTCAGCCTCCAAGAAGAGAATATTCCTGGCATCATTTTTCTGACTGTTTAGACCCCAGTTTCCTCCAAAAGCCCATGTCCCTCGCATTCATGAGAAATGGTAGGAGCTAGGGAGCAAGCTTCAGGCTGTCAGGCCATGGGCATTTCAAAGACACGGTAGGAGTTTTGACTCTCCATGCCCTGAGAAGGGCATTTCTGGTGGGTGCTTCCCTCCCTAGTAAAGGCCTAAAAGCAATGTGAATGTTAAGTCATGAATAAAACTCCAAATCTGGCATCTGAAACACAGGAGCCCCAATCCCATCCCCTGCAAACATTGGAAACCACAGACACTGCTCTCCAGCTGCAAGATATCAAATTCACCCTGGATTTAGGATTCAATAACAGCCACTCACAATCATTTCGGTCCTTGGAGACTCTGCTCTAAGACAAATCTCAGGATGCTGGTTACACTATGAACATATCCTCTCTCCTTCACTGTCCCAGCCTCCCAGGGCTCTGCCACAAGCCATCAATCAAATCAGTGAACCTCTCAATCTTGCCTGTTTGTGACTGAAGCAGAAAGAAGCATTCGACAAAGAACCAGGCTGGAGAAAAGGGACCCAGAGGGGTAGACTGGGAATTGGGAGTTACCTGTTCATTCGATCTTGCATTTCCCCTAGGATTCTCTTTTTTATGAGATGAGGGGGAGTCATGAAAAGGTTCAAACATCAATATAATTCTTTTTTTTTTTTTTTACTTTTAAAATAACCATCATTGTTTTTTATTAAAAATTGTCTGTATGCGCTTTGAGGGGCCAGCTGTAAATTAAACTGTCTTTGTCCTGTTGCTATAGTGATAGCTAACTGACACAGCCTCCTTCTGCTTTCTGGCCTCTCTTCGCTCAGCCTGGTTTCTCTGGTCTCACTGCAAATGACATTACATGGCAGCAGAAATCATCCTTCCAATTTGGACAGGATCTGCACCCCAAGTTCTTTGGTCCCATGACCACATTGTGGTCCGGCATCCCTCCATGTGCTTTTATCTCCACAGCTATACCCAGACCAGAGAGTCTAAGACAAAAACCAAGAAGATGTGGAACTGGCTTGTGTTCCAGTGCCTTGGCTATGCAACTTAGAAGTCCTAGTAAAGACATTCTCGTCTGAAGAAGGCAACTCAAAGGGCATTAGGGTCCCGCAGAGTGCTCAAGTGATAACTGATTCTAAGTACAGATGCAGGTGGGAGAGATGGTGAGTCACTGGTCCTGACTGTTCTTCTTCATTAGATAAAGTAGCACTGAGCTCTCCTCCAATTATGCCCACCCAGAAATCACCAGAGTTTGAGAGGCTGTGGTTCACAACTTGGCAGCATAAGAGGCATACCTGAGCAGGATATTGCTTCTCTCTGGCATTAAGATTCAGTGAACTAGGTTTTACATGCCTGGTTTGGTTTTTTCCCCTTTTGTTTTCATTACAGATAGGATTTCAAGCCAGCTAAGCTGATTAGGCAGTTCTAGCCCATGTGTGCATGTACACAGGGAAGCCTCAGGACTGAGCTCTCTCTAAACTGCTGTTAGGGAAGGCTGTGGCCTGCAAAGGAAGGGCAATGTTAGGCCAGGCAAATAGTCCACAACGACTCCAATGCCATGGCTTGGGTCTTCTCCAGCTCCTAAGTTCTTGCCCTTACAATAACTGGACTTGTGTTTTAGGCCTAATGCCTGAAGCCTGGAACCAGGGTCCTGTTCTTTTTCCTGTGCTGGTTCTCCAAACTGATTAGTGCTCCTTAACTGGCCTTTACCTGTGATTCTCTTAAAGGGCATCTCTTCCAGTTCTCCCAAATCTCTAGTCTGCATCCAGAGTCCTGCCGCCAGTGACTGTGGGTATATTCCTTGATCACTCGAGTTTTCCGCAGCCACACTAACATGCTACCCTTTGTCCCACTATGTCCTCCACTTTAGCTTGGGCCACACCTCCCATTGCCTACTTCTGCATATTTTTGTGCTCAATGGCTGGCAGAATCCCAAGCCTGAGGATCGGTTTGGCTTCTCGGGACCCCAATTTGGTCTGTGGTTGGCACCTTCCAAGATTCTTTCTGCTCAAAGCAGGTGGCTAAGAGGGTATGCTAAGCAAGGGAAATGGGTGAGAAAGAGTCCAGGACATGACACTTCGATCTCTCTGCTCCCCAGTCAAAGAAGCTTCAAGCTGACAGTGGGATTTATCCTCTCCCATTCTGGTCTTGCCTAACAGGTTCCTTGATCTCTGTAATCGCAAGAGCTAAGTTAGCTCCATGGACTGCAAGAACCCAGTCACTGAATAAGGGTACACTTTAAATGATCTGAATTTTGTCTTTGGAATACATGTATCTGTATGGCATGTGTGTGTGTGTGTGTGTGTGTGTGTGTGTGTGTGTGTATGTGTGTGTGTGTGTGTGTGTGTGTGTGTGTGTGTGTGTGCTTCCAATGTTTTTTTATATTTGTTTACTGGCAGGGGGTGGGGTATGTTTGTCATAGTGTTTATGTAGAGGGTACAGTTTACATTCTTTTCTTCCACCAGAGAGGTCTAGGAGTCAAACTCAAGTTCTCAGATTTGCTAGTGAGTTTAGCCTCTGAGCCATCTTGCCAGCCCCTGTCCTTGCAATATATTGAGAGCTAATAAGTTATCTTTGAGTTCTATGTCCCAGTTTTGAGATTATTTGAATTCCTGGAGATGGATACAAAATCATAAAGAACTATTTTGGGCATGTGATAGTTTTTGATACATAAATAATCATTTTCCCATTTGCTAACCAATATGAAAAACAAAGATACAGCCTGTCCCCTCCCAGTACTACCTCCAAATGCACTACTTTCCAAATGAACTTTAACAGCACTCTTCTGCTTAGGCAAAGAGAGCAGATGAGCTAGTTACTCATTCACAGAAAGAAAAGATAGAGCGTTTTCAGTGACTCTTCCTTTGAGGTGTCTATTTTAAGAGATCTGATGATGCGTAGGTCACAAGGTTAGTGCCTCAGCCTTTCAGAGAACAAGCGTCTCAACAGAGCACCCCTTGTTCAATGCCACATCATGCCTAGGTTCCAAAATAAGCTGCACTCGCTTCCAGACAAAGCCATTCCACACCTGAATGTCACATCCACCTCCAGGAAAACAGAATCCTGTGCTCAAACTCAGCTGAGAAATCGTGTGAAAAGATTCCTTGCTATTGGTTAAGCAGTTAGCTGGAGAAGTACACCAGCAAAGTCAAAACCAAGTGTTGTTTCAGATGCTCTCTCATTTCCAAAATACCATTTAAAAATAATTACACCCACGATTTATGCACGATTCATTAGACAGCAAGATAAAATGCACTACTAAATTTTAATTGCACTGCAAGAGGAGACATAATGAAAAATATCTCCTAACTTCTTGGGATTATAACCCAGCACAGTAACATCTTCATCACAATATAAATCTTGTCCAAACAGTTCCAGTATTGCTAAATTATTAAAAAAAAAATCTTAGTTTCATAATTTGGGTAAACCTCCAAAGACATTGTTTAGTTAAGCATTTAGAAGGCCGGGTAATCTGCTATCAATATTTAAGCTACTGATGAAAGTTAATAAGTTTAAATCACAGCTTCCCCAGTGACAATGGCAGGACTGCCATAAATACACACTTGTCCCCAAACTAAAGTGGCCGTGAAGACTCAGGTTTATTTGTGCTTCTCCACCAAACTAAGAACATATGATGTAACTGCGCTCTGGTGTAGCCAAAGCACAAATGTAGAGGATGGTAATTGCTTTCCATAGACACTGGCAGGAACCTACGTCCTATGCAGTGTGTACAACCATACCCATATGAAACGCAGGCTGGACTTGAGAAGAGCACGAGAGATGTGTATCTCACAAGATATGCAATCAATGTGGCAGACATCCTGGAGGCTGTAAGTGTCAGATGAAAGACGCTGTACAAGCCTATGAAATCATCCTCCAATGGTCCTGTGTTCCCAGGCTCCCCATCCCTCCCTGTGGGCTTCGAATGACACCTGCCATTTGACCTAAAAAGCTCGCAGCTTCTGAAAAGAGGGTGATTCCTAGGACTGAAAAGAGGGAGTATGGCCCTCGGTGCCAGCCTGGATCATTTTTTCCCACACGTACCTGTGGTTTTCAATGGAGGTTTCTCTCCTAGCAACAGTTTTAACCTTTTGGCGTGGATTTTGCCTTGGTAATGTGAGTCGGCCACCACAGCTGAGGTAAAGGACATGTTACAGAGTGTACAGCACTTATTCTTATCCACCATGTCAGCATCGCTTCCCTGTATGGGGAAAAGGAGAAAGACGGTGTCACAGAGGAACTCAAGGCCCATGCCATTAGATTTATCATTCCCATGAGATTTGTCTATTGACGAGCAGCTTATAGACGTGCTAAACTTCTTCGTTATAATTACCATCAACTCAGTAATATACATTTATGCAGTGGCTACGTGTTCAAGACCCTGGGTTTATAGGAAACTTGGCAGATATGAGTTACCAGAAGAAAAATGGAGCCCACAATTAGGAGAAAGCACATTGTCTGGCTCTGTGAGAAGTGTAGTTGGTAATTGCCCACATTATACTCATTAAAGTAAGGGAGATATCAAAGTTCGCATGGCCTGAATTATTTAGCAGAAATTATCATTTGGCATTCAGCTCTGCCGTTGCCAATTTTAGCCTCACCAGGATACATAGCAGCACTGTTCAAGTTGTTTTTAGGAAAAAAAGTTTCTCTAAGGACTGGAACATTCTTCATACTTAATTTGCATATCTATCATAGTGCTATGATGACCACACTGCCTGAATTTTTTGGCAAAATTTTGTGTAATTTTTTCCCCCTTTTCTTTAGAAAAGGTGACTAGCTAAATGCTGCACGGAATGCTTAGTCCGGCTTAATTTTTATGCCTTTGTAAGATTCAATGAAAGTGAATCGTGAATCAGAGGCAAGCAACTCCTTTGTCAAAGTATGTGACATGCCCATTATGTCTGCAGGTCATCAACTACTTCTCTCCCAGAAGATTAATCCTCTGCCTCCCCTCCTGCCTCATTGGAAATTGAGGGGACAGCAGACTGTAAGATAAGGAGTCCATCTGTTCCTCAGCGGACCCAAAAGAGCAGGGCATCTCATTGTGAAAGAACATCCTTAGCAGATCTCTACCCCCACCATAGTCCCTTCTTAGACACCCAGAAAACCCAGAAATGAAATTTAAAATTGGATGGAGACAAGGAGGAGGGTGGGGACAGGATTGAGGGGAACAGAGAATTATATAATTTTTGCATAATTATAAGATGTCCGTACTGCTAGAGAGTTGCCTTACACATATTATGTGGTAGTTAGAAAACTAACTCCTTCCATAGGGTAGCATACATGAGATCTCTGACAATTAGATTTTATTATGGGAGAAGACAGCTCTTCTGTGTGTGTGTGTGTGTGTGTGTGTGTGCGCGCGCGCGTGTGTGTGTGTGTTCTAGAAGGCTGACCTATACTTAAAAAGGTAGGAGCAACAGACTCAAATTCTGAAATGCTAAATTCTGAGCTGGGTGGTAGTCAGTGTCAGTAAGTCGACCCAAAGGGGCCACCTTCCCACAACACCCTGCTCTGGGGAGCATTCTGCCCTTGCTGAAGGTAAGCTAAACTACTTTAAGTTTTGCTTTCAGATGACTATACAGGCACAGGAGTGTTTACAAGCCACTATGTACTTTGCTAGGAAATAAAATGGATCTGGCAGTAGGGCAGGATCTGCTCTCACTGATGTCTCCAAGCAAGCCTAAGGGGGGTACAGAGTCCCTGGGAGAGGAGAAGTCCAGACATGCCAGGCAACCTCAAATCTCAGAGCAACTGAGGAAAGTATCAAACGTTCACCGAAGAATGAGGGGCTGGGGGTGCTTTGGGGAAATAGAAAATAAATGGGGAACCTTCCCCCAGTGTGTTTAGGCATAATTAGTTCTATGTGCTTTTTATCAAATGGTTAAACGTTTGGAGATTCTAACATAATTACATTTCTATCTACCCTTCCCTAAATCCAAAGACTCCCATAATACCCTCATTGTTCTCTTTCAAATATATGGATCTTTTATCATTGTTATTGTGTGCATATATGAATGTGTGAATAAATATACATTCCTCAATACACCTGACTCAGTTGGTATGTTACTTGTATGTGTGTTTTTAGGGATAAGTACTGAGTTTTAGATAACTCATCAGTGGAGGTGAGACTTGATGGGTGTTGCTTCTGACATTACTAGGAAATACAGTCTCACAGCAAACTTCCTGATCCTCTGGCACTCGCACCCTCCCCATCTTGTCCTCTCAATATTCTCTAAGCCCTAGGTACAAGAGTGCTCTACACGTGTCTCCTCAGGACTTGGCTCCGCAACTGCATTTTGTTTGCCTAGGGCTTTGTGTAATGGCTCTCATAATGTTGCAAATGGAAGTGTCCTTGATGTGATGTTGAAGCTACACTTATCTGTGAGTAAAAGGACAAATATCTAGACCATTGTTAAGAATGACACTGGTTTAGTAAAGTAGTGCTTGTAGGTGATTGTCCTTCAATCACCTGACTCCATCAGCTCTGATAGCTGTGTAGGTTTCCAGTACCCGGCATGAATTTCCTTCTACTGAGTCGGCCTTAAGCCCAATTAGAGAGCCGTTTGTTGCTCCCAAGGGGTATGTGTGTGTGCCACTATTGCACCCTGAGCATCATCATTCCATGCTGGTCAGTGATGTGGTTCATGGGCATCATAGCTGGTTAGGATTGCTTGTTGATTCCTCTTGAGGAAGCATGAATGGCATCTTTGGGTACCATGAAAGCTAGACCTGAGAGAAGAAGCATTCAGCTTATTTCTAGCTCAGGCTCTCTGGGCCCTGTTTCTGAAATACATGCTATTGTCAGCAACTGAAACTTACCTTCCACCTCTAAGGGACAATCAAAACACCTGTTATAGGCTCTAAGTTTTGGAAATCTCTTGGATAGCCCTAGCTAGCAGCACACAAAAAAAATGCTACTCATGCCCGGTATTGGGATTTATCTTAGGTGGTCGCTGGCTCTTGGTCAGAGCAATGTCAGTTGAGACAAAAAGTTCATTAAATAATACATATACATGCATATTATTAAAAATTATTAAAATTATTAGCTTTTGAAAGTAAATAATTAATAGTATGATTCCTTGTGATGTGATCAGACACCTTTATTTTTATTTTTTTAAAAATTAATTATTCTATTTATTTACACTCCAGATGTTGTCCCTTCTCCTGGTTCCCCCTCCCATAGTTCTTCATCCCACTTGTGTCTCCTTTGCCTCTGAGAGGATGATCCCCATCCCCTGGGGTCCCCCTTCCCTAGGGTCTCAAGTCCCTACAGCTTTAGGACTTTCCCTTTCTTCTGTATTTACCTCCTTCACTCTCCAATAAAATGCTCCTCTTTTTCTATCACCCCAATCAAATCACTTGTACACTGTTAGTCCCTTTTACCGCGCTCCCCCTTTTCTCTATTTACATCCATCTTCCTCCTTAAAGAACTCCCTCCCGTTTCCCAGTCGGCTGATCACTAGGTCCCTACTTGTCTATTACTCCCCAGTCCCTCTATCCAGTTTACTTTCCTGCTTTCTGCAATTACCCCAGGCTCTATCTCTACATCTAAGGATTTGAAACTAGGAACTACAGATGAAAAAGAGCAGTTGACATTTATGTTTCTGGTTCTGGATTACCTGGCTCAATATGATCTTTCCTAGTTCCATCCATTTACCTGCAAATTTCATTTTTCCTTACAGCTGAGGATTATTCCATAGTGTACTTGTCCATTTTTATTATCCATTTGTCAGTCGAAGGACATTTAGATGGTTTCCATTTTCTAGCTATTGTGACTACAAGCAAAGTTCACGGATGAGCTTCCTCACTTCCACGGCAGGGTTTCATGTGAATTGTTTTGGCAAGGTTTCCCATTTTTGCTTGAGTAAGATGAAAACTCAAGTATGTGTCGATTTACATTTCCTTAGTTGCTAAAGATGGTGAACTTTTGGGGGTGGGGTGGGGAGGGTTCTTAGGCAATACTTTTCTTTTTCGGAAAACTCATGTTCCAGGCCAAGTGTTTGGATGGATCATTTGATTTTTTTTTTTTTTTGAGTCTTTGTTTTTTGAGTTCTTTATATATTCTTGAATCAGTCCTTTGTCAGATGTATAACTAGCAAAGATTCTTTCTGGGTCTCTGGAATTCCATCGCCCAGTTGACTGTCTCTTTATTGTGCAGAAGATTCTTGAGTTCCATAAGTCAACTGCTGGTCTTAATTCTTAAGCAAATGGGATTGTATTCAGGAGGTCCTTTCCCATACCCACATTATATAGGTACCGCGTGCGCTTTCTTCTAGCAGTTTTATTGTGTCAGATTTCATATTTAGGTCTTTGTGCAAGGTGATAGACACAAGCCTAGTTTCATCCTTGAGTGTATCCAGGTTCCCCAGGACTGTTTCTAGGAGATGTTTTCTTTTCTACAATATATGGTTTTTTTGGTATCTTTGTCAAGTATTACATGGCTGAAGTTAGATTTACTCATGTTTAGGCCTTTGATTTATTTCTGTTGGTATGTACATCTGTATTTGGGTCAGTATGGTATTGTTTTTATCAATGTGTCTCTGTGGTATAGTGTATGATCTGAGACTGTAATCCCTCTAGAGTTCTTTTTACTCAGAATTGTTTGGGCTGTCTGGTGTCTTTTGTAGTTTCATATAAATTTTAGTATACTATTTTATTTCTCCGAATAATGAGATGGGGATTTTGATTAGGATTTGCATTGAATCTGCAAATAGCTTTTGATAAAATGGTCATTTTCACAATTCTAATTCTAGCAGTTCTACTAAATTTTAATAATCCACAATATAAGCATGGGGTTTCTTTCCATTTTCTAGTGTGTCTCTTACTGATTTCTTCAGAAGTTTACATTTTTCATTGTAATTGTCCTTCACTTCCTTGGTTAAGATTACTCATAGCTATTTCCTTTTCTCTAAGGCCTTTGTGAGCGGGAGTCCACTCGTGACCCCTTGACTCTATGTTGGCTGTTGGTGTGTAACACATCTATTGATTTGTGCCTTTGTGAACAGGAGTCCACTCGTGACCCCTTGACTCTATGTTGGCTGTTGGTGTGTAACACATCTATTGATTTGTGCCTTTGTGAAGTATTGAGATGGAGTCAGCATAGTGGACATCCCGACTGGATTCTGACTTCAGAGAGATTTCTTCAAGCTTTTTTCCATTTAAGATGTGTTGTTGGCTGTGGTTCTCTCATATACAGCTTATAGTGAGGTACACTGGGGTATGCTCCCTCTGCTTCTACACTCTGCAAGACTTATCATAAAGGCATGTTAGATTTTGTTTAAGGCTTTTTCTGAACCTATTGCAATAATCATGTGATTCTTATCTTTAAGTCTATTTAAGTGGTTTGTTATGTTTATTGATTGCAACATGAACTATCCCTGCATTTCAAGAACAAAGACCAAATAATCATGTTGAATAATCTTTTGGATGTATGTCTGTATTCTGCTGACAGCTATTTTATTAAGCATTTTTTTGAGTCTATGTTCAGTAGGCACATTGGCCTGTTGTTTGCTTTTGTTGTTGTTGTGTTTTTGCCTGGTTTGGGTGTTAAAGTGCTATTGGTTCCATAGAAACCATTTGGGAGTGCTCCTTCAGTTTTTATTTTTTATTTTTGAATAGTTTAAGAAGGCCTAGCTATAGATCTTCTTTGAAAGTATGGTGGAATTCTGAAAGTATGGTAGAATTCTGCTGAGAATCCACTGGCCCTGAATATTTGTTGGTTTTTTATTTGTTTGTTTTTGTTTGGTTGTTTTTTTTTGTTTTGTTTTGTTTTGTTTTGATTTTTAGCTGAAAGGATTTTTGCTACTATTTCAGTTTCCTCATTTGTTCCCCATTTGTTTAGTTGTTGACTTCTTGGGTCAATGGCTTAGTTCAATTGATAGTTTGGCCCAATCTAGAAATTTATCCATTTCTCTCAGGTTTCTCAACCTAATGAAGTACAAATTTTGAAAATATTCCCGTATATTATCCTGAATTCCTTGTGTATGTGTGTGTGTGTGTGTGTATGTGTGTGTGTGTATGACAACATCTTTGTTACTATTTTTTTGGTTATATTTTTACATTTCAAATGTTATCCCTCTTCCCAGTTTTGCTGACTGTTGTAATGTTTGACTCTACATTTCTAATTATCTTAATTTGAGTCATCTTTCATTCATTCTTAGAGTTAGTTGGAACAAATGTCTTTCAATTTTGTTCATCTCAAAAATAAACAAAAAAACCCAATGTTTACATATACTCATTTACTATTATTTTTTGTTTCTACTTCTTTATTTATGATCTGATTTTTATTATTTCTTGAAGTAAGCTAGGCTTGGCTCTGGTTTGTCCTTGTTTTTCCCATTATTTAAACTGCATGTTGTCATTTATTTGTGCCATTTTTAATTTTTTAATGTATATACTTAGAGCTATAAATTACCCTCATAGGACAGCTTTAAATATGTTCCTGGGGGTCTTTTGTTTTGTGTCTTCATTTTCATTTATTTCCAAAAAGTTCTATATTTCCTTCTTGGTTTCTTCTTTAACACACTTATCATTACTAATGAGTTTTCATCTCGGTGAGTTTGTGTCTCTACTAGAGATGTGTTTAAAGTCAACTAAGTTTTATTGCATTCTTTTCAGATAGTATACAAGGAGTGAATTCAATCTCTTCAAATTTGGAAAGATTTACTTTGTATCACAGGATATGATCTATTTCAAAAAGTCTTCTATGCAATCCCAGCTAGAATACATATTGTTTGGTATTTATGTGAAATATTCAGCAGATACCTGTTAAGTCCTTCAATCCTGATGTTTAATTTTTGTTCATATGACCTGTCTATTGGAGAAAGTGAGGTATTGAAACCACATACTATTAATGAGTATATATTAATCTGTGCCTTTAATTCCAGTGGTAGATTTTTTTTTATGAAATTTGATTCCCCAGATTTCTGCACATATGTTTAAGATAAGAAATGTCTTCTTGGTTACCTGTTCCTTTAATTAGAATTAAGTGTCCCTCTTTACCCTTTCTGATAGAAAGTCAGAAAAGTCTAGTTTGTCAAATGATTAGGACAGTGACACCTGGCTGCTTCCTGGTCACATTTCACTGGAATGCTTTTGTCTGTCCTTTTACTCTAAGGTGATTTTTATTCTTAATACCGAGTTTCTTATAGACAACAGATGGATTTTGTTTATTGATCTATTCAGTTAGGTTGTATTTATTTATTGGAGGCTTGGGGCCATTAATACTTAAAAATGTGTGCTAACTGCTGTCATCGTGTTGTTGATTTTCAGTGGTGTTTGTGTTCTGAGTGGGTGCTCTGCTTTAATAAGTATAGCTTCATATTTCTTTCCACGGGTCTATTGCTATGCTCACTCGCCTCCTCAGCTGGAAATCATATTTCCTGCGTCTTTCTTAGGCTTGGTTTGTCCGACACAATTAGACTGTTGATGCTGTGGAAAGCTTCTCTCTCTCCTTCAATCATGACAGAGAGTTTCCCTTGGTGTATTTTCCTACATTGGCTGTCATAGTCTTTTAGGAGTAGGAATGAGTTGCTTCAGGCTCTTATGGCTTTCAGAGTTCCCACTGAGAAGTCAGCTGTTAGCCTGATGGTTTTTTCTTTCTGTGTGATGTGTGTAGTTTGGTTGGCTGGTTGATTAGTTGGTTGGTTGGTTTGGTTTGGTTGTATTTGGTTTGGTTAGGTTTTTTACTCTTGCTACTTTCAATACACTTTTTTTCTGCATACTTAATGCTTTATCTATGATATACCATGGGGGATTCTTTTTAGACTTTTGTCTGTTTGGCATTCCTTGTGCTTCTTATATCTGTCTGGGTCTATCTGGTCTTCATTTGGGAAGGTTTTCTTCTATGATTTGTTGATGGTATTGATGATCTAGTCTATACCATTGACTTGGGATTCTTCTCCCTTATTTACGCCTATAATTTAAAGATTTAGCTTTTTCTACCATGGTGTTCCACATTTCCTGTTTTTGTTTGTTTTTGTTGTTGTGGTGGTGGTGTGTTGTTGTTGTTGTTTGTTGTTTTGTTTTGTTTTTTTTCACACTCCTTACTTATTTGGTATAGACTCCTCTTCTTTATCTCCACATATGATTGTCATTAAAAATTCTATGCCATGAAGGATATCTTAGCAATTCTCATTGGGAGATATTGGCTTGATCTTTTACATTGTTGGTATTTTGGGGCATGAAATTTTGGCACATGAACTTATTTTGGCCATTCAGAGATTTTTTTTTTTTTATTGACAGAGTAGTTTTAGAAAGAAGAGGTGATGTGTGGGAGGATTGGTCTAGAGGTAGGAAATGGCTTGGATAAACAGGTGATGGAGGGGAGTGCCCTGGTATGTAAGATGTTCAGTAGGTGGAGTGTGGCGTAGGTCTCGCTAGGTCGGAAGGCTGAGAATGCGGTGGGAAGGCTGAGAATGCAATGGGAGAGTACATTTTGTTAGAGGCAAGACAGGGAGGACACTGTCTGAAACCTAATGCTCCTTCAGAGTGCAGGCAGAGGAAACCAGACTAGGCTGGTATCCTAGTTGTAGGGTTTGCTTCAAGGCATGAGTGAAGAATTTAGAGGAACACCCTAGACTCAACCTTGGAGGACATGTTGGGAAGATGTTCTTACAGAACAGGGTGGTTGGACCAGTGAACAGTTGTAGGTTTGGGTTCCCGCAGAAGCTTGAACATTGATTAAGGTGGAGTTAGGAGGAGCCATGGTAGGCTAGGCACTGGTTATGTGGCTTTTGCTAGATCTAGAAGGTTGTGGGGAAAGTATGGATGGGGCGGTCTGGGGTACTCAAAAGGCTTGATCCTGAAACAGGGCATGGGAGGTCTGAGTACTGGGTGAGAACCAATCATTACCTAACAAAATATCCTGCAGCACAGTGATGCCATCGACGCAGGATAGGGAACAGGGTGGCAACAAGGAGATGGAGACATGCGAGAAGCTAATCAGCCTTGAGACCAGCAGTGTGTGCTTTGGGTACACAGCACTACCACACAGTCTATATGCTTCAACTGTATCCACTCCAGCGATGGTGGTAGAAACTCACTGCCCAGAGTCACAGTACCAAGCTCAGGTCTGTCCAGTCCAAGGTTTAACTGGGGATTCTTAGCTATCTAAATTCTACATTAGTGCTTTCTTGAGGCTACAGGTCATTTCATCTTTCTAAAAGTTTTCCACTATAGCCCAGGGTGCAAACTTCATAAATTTTGATGAATGGACCTCAATGAATGTATTGAAATATCTTGCTTAAAGAATTAAAACTCCCCCAAAGCTATCATGTAAATGAAGGAAGAACCTCAGATGATCTTAAAGCAAGGGTTCTGTTCTGGAGACAGGGAGTTTAAGTGCAAGATCTGCATTACTAAGAGAAAGAACAAATAAGTTTATGGTACATATGAAAGCTTCCTACACAGAAGCATTTTGCAAAGTTAAGAAGTTTTCAATAGAATTCAGTCAGGAGAAAGAAAATACCAGAGTGCCTCTGGCTGGCATCTCCTCCTGAAAGGCCTTTCTCTTTCCCAAAGTTCTGTTTTTAGAATTCAATTGAAATGATCATCTCCACTCAATTTAGCTTTAGGCAACACAAAAAGTCCCAGAGATATGGTCACTACAAAAACAGCAAAATGAGGCAGTTTATAAAATTGTTTCTCAGCAAAAACAATTATTAACTGCTGAAAAACACATCTTTGAAAAATTCTTTAGCGTTACTGGAAATTATTTTAAAAGCAAACAGCGTTAAGAATGTTGGAAAAAGTCGTGTGGAGACCTACTATTGCATAAGCTTCCTAGTATTTTTCATTTACTTATTCATATAACACAGTTTGATTGGCATTACCTTACACTGGTGGTAACACTCCTCCTGGAGCCATAGGCTAGCAAATAAAAAGCCTAGTGCCAGGTATAGATAGATATATATAGAAAGCCTCCCCACTACATAGAATGCCTCCCCACTAGAGTTGTTGCTCAGTGGTAGCCCTGGGAGTCCAAAGCATTGGCTTCGTTCTTGGTCATCCACCAGGACTTAACATAAGGCCCTATTGCTGAAGACACCACAGACATTGGTCACAGGATATATAGAAATCATGTTGGCAAGACTCAGAAAGCTTCCTCCTTGGTGGCTAGCTTTCATAGCACCAGACGATTCTATGTAGCCTTTATGGAGAAAAAGTTATCAACTGTTAACCCAGCTGTGAACCCTGTGAACTACAATCAATGCACATCATGGCAGGATATGCTCATGGTGCAGTAGAGGAAGGGGTGTTATAGGGGTAACTGGCAGCTTCTGCTTCGACTTGAAGTCCACTCCACAGGAGATCTTGCAATGCCTGGTACTGCAGGTTTGGATGGTCCCAAGGGAGATCCTCCTATCACAAATCTCTAAACAAGTGGTTCTCAGCCTTCCTAATGGTGGCACCTTTTAATATGGCTCCTCATGTTGTGGTGACTCCCGATCCAAAAATTATTTTTGTCACTACTTTATAACTGTAACTTTGTTACTGTTATAAATCATAATATAAATATCTGATATGCAGTATAGCTGATATGTGAGCCCGTGAAAGGGACGTTTGATCTGCAAAGAGATCTATCTGTAGCCAGTCTTTTCTACTTTGTGGCCTCTTCTTTTTCCCACCCTTTTAGCCTCCTGGTTTCATCCTCTATCACTAGATAGGAGAGAAAGAAGGTCATGGGGGAGAGAGAGCAAGACCCCTGAGTCTAACTTCTTTTGTTTCTTCTTTGAGCACAGCTACTAACAAACTGTAGCCACACACACACACACACACACACACACACACCCGAGTGACCACTAGTCACCAACCAAGCTCTAGCACTTATATAACCTCTGGAATGTTCCCTAATTTCCAATGTCATACAACCACAGAAACTATCTGAAGCTGGAAGAACTGCACTTCTGCTGGAGCACGAGGCAAATCATAGTCAGCTGCTGCGGACAGTCAGAAGCAGTCCACATCTCTATACCCGGGATTAAAATGAAGACACATTCTTATCATATTTCTGTGCTTTCAACAAAACCAAAATTTCAAAATTGTCACTATGGGAGTTGTGACCCACAGGTTGAGAAACACTTCTCTAGGCATCTGTAGAATCCAAACTTCCTCGGAGGCCACATCTCTATAGCCATGGTTTAGTGCATCGCAGAAGCGTCTGCGTACACTGGACAAAACAACAGAGGAACTCACATCTGGCCAAGGATAAGTGTCCTGCAGAGTGCTCAGCTAGAGACAGGAGATCTGGAATATACCCTTCCCCAAAGCCAGGGGCCATCGCGGAAATGAGTGTGACTATTTTAAGAGCCAGAGGTGGCTCTTACTCTTCTTATCTTTACCTTCTCCTCCTCCCTTCCCCCTCTCTCCACATGGCCATGGCCAGCCTCTACTTTCCTATCTCTTCTTTCTCCTTTCTATAATAAAACATGAAAAAAATAAAAAAACAAATATATGTGTCTGTGAATAACACACAAACACACATACATATATATATTCATATATATATATGGATATATGAATTTTATATAACTCCATACTGAACCCATGACATATAGACATGTATAATAACAGCTCAAAGGAGACAGGCAGTGTCAAGCTGGACTGGACTGGAATATGACACCACATCTAATTTGAAATCCATAAAAGCAATGATGAGAAACAGTGACCGAAAAGAATAATAAAGCAAACACAAAACTAATCACTGTCCACTTCTTAGATTAACAGATATAAAATTATATATAATTAATCATTATAACTACATTGCTGAACATATAACATGTAAATGTGATGTTTAACAATAGCAGTCAGGAAAGGAGAAGAATTATTGCACATGTTTGTATCTGCCTACAATCCAGAGTTGCACAAACCTGACTCTAATGAATTGAGCTATGTATGGTTGGCTCTGAACTAAAGCAATCACTAAAGAAATAACTCAATTTAACAACAGAAAAACTAAAATGTTATAGTCTAGGACGTCACTAGAACAAACAATTACAGAAAAAAATGAGTCCAGATAAAGCATTGATACAGGCAAACAGGACCAGACTCCATAAGCATGCTACAGTCTGTTCCCGTGTGGTTGATGAGCACGCTACAGTCTGTTCCCGTGTGGTTGATGAGCACACTACAGTCTGTTCCCATGTGGTTGTTATTGCCACAGTGTGCTTTCTCGTGATGTGATGGAACACTGACCAAAAGCAACATGGGACAAAAAGAGTTAGTTTTGTCTTTCACTGCAGATAACATTCCATCACTAAAGGAAGTTGGAACAGAAAATCAAGGAGGAATCCTAGAGGCAGGACTGCCACAGAGGACACAGAGGAGATCTGCTGTATGGCTTGGTCCCCATGGGTCACTCATGTTTTTTTTCCTATACAACCCAGCACCACTTGCCGTGGGGTAGCACCACCCAAACTGGGCTGAACCCACCTCTATCAATCACTAATCAAGAAAATTCCTCAAAGATTTCCCTACAGGCCAATTTTATGGAGACATTTTCTCAATGGAGGTTTCCTCATCCCAGCTGAATCTAGCTTGTGTCAGGTTGACAAAAACCTAACTAAAATAAACCAAATACAAACAGCTAAAAACAAAGACAGGAAGATGTCCGATAAATGGCATAAGAAAGGTGTGGCAACTGTACAATATCAGAAAAAAAAATAAAATTTAATACTAAAAGTATCACTCATCATCAACATGTTTATTATAATTAAACTATGGAACTATTAGGAAAATGCAATGTCTGATAGCAGTGGAAGAAGAAACAGAAAATTCTTTAGGCATCTGTTAAGTCTGGTTGGTTTGTCTTCTATTTTCTTATTAATCTGCCTAGTTGTTCAATGCTTCCTTGTATATATAACTATTATTGTTGAAAATTATACAAAAAATAGGTAAAGAATCTACATTGAAGATATACAAATGGCTGAAACCACAGTCTTGTTTGTGTGCATTTAATTTTCAAAAGTTTTAATTGCCACAATCTTCTGTAATCTTTTTTTTTAAAGATTTATTTATTTATTTTATGTGTATGAGTACACTGTCGTTGTACAGATGGCCATGAGCCATCATGTGGCTGCTGGGAATTGAACTCAGGACCTCTGTTTGCTCCAGCCGAGCTCACTCCAGCGTAATGCACTGTGGCTGTCTTCAGACACACCAGAAGAGGGTGTCAGATCTCATTACGGGTGGTTGTGAGCCACCAAGTGGTTGCTGGGATCTGAACTCATCTCACCAGCCCCATTCTTCTGTAATCTTAAAATAATGAGTGTAAAAGGAATAAATCATCCTTTTAAATCAAATGCCATTGTGAGGAGTGTGTGACACGTCACATCGGCCCCCTGCATCATGCCTGGGGATGAGTCATCCGCCTCTCAAGCATGTATGTCAGCACTTTGTATTTATTAATCACTCATTCCTCATTGAAGTGTCTTCTCAGTTGCCAACTGTCACTGTACCACAGCCCTTGCTCACACGCCTTGTTTCGCAGCACAGTGCTTGCTTGCAAACTGTAAGAGCAATGGTGCTAGCGCTTTAGCTAGGCAAGGGGCAGCCACAGGGTACTTCCTTCCTGTGAAAAGCCATAGTATGGTAAGAGCTTTAAAGACCACCTTGTAGAATGTCTATTAGTTTATGGCCGAAGGTCACCATAGCATGAGGTTGCAGCCTTAGGAAGGTTGAGAACCACTGAGCTAGAGGAATAGAGAGATTTAAGAGTAAAGTAAAGGTAGTGGCTAACAAAACTTAAAGATGTGTAATATAACAGGTGAAAATCTATTATTTTGTAATCTAGTTAAAAATGTTAACTAAGGTCCCTCCTTGGGTCTATATTACCGCTCCTGGAAGCCATAGCTTATTAAACAAAAACCTCAGAGCCAAATGTGGGTTATGCATTTATGAATTGGTCAGGAATGCTATGGGAGTTCCTCCCAACAGTGTAGGCTATTGGAATGGCTCTTGGCTGCCCACAAGAGCTACATGTCAGGATGCTATTACTGCAGGCACTTCCCACTTTGACGATAAGACATGGAAACAAGCAGCTAGAAAATAACTAGAAGTTTCTTCACGGTCAGTTAGCTCTATGCCAGAAGGTGCTACATTCCTACAAACCTAAGAATCCTGCAAATTATGATAATCACCTCCCAGGCAATGTATGTGTACTAGTACAATAGTACCAATGACTCTTACAGTGGCAACAAACCACTTTCCTGACTGGATTCTAGGCTGTTCCACAAGAGGGATTCATGCCCAGTATCCTGAATTTGGTCAAAAGACCCATAGTTAGGGAGTCCTGGGCCCTACCTATGGAGGAATCTACACAATTGTTTTGTTCAATGGACATGTTGTCAAATTGCCTTCTAAATACTAATATTTATACCTACTGGTTAATAGTGTTCATCTCACCATTGGCCAGAGATTTTTTTTTCCCCTGAGAACAAGTGACTGTTGTTGAGTGCTAGACTCTAATTGAGATATCTATTTCATTTCTTCCAGTAGGTCAGGGAATCTTGCAAAAGAGAGGGAAGAAAGAATGTAAGAATCAGAAAGAGCTCTGTGAAAATGTCTCCTTAATGTAACAAGGCTGGTTTATCCACACACTCACAACAGTGTAAGATATGAAGAAGGAGGGGCCGCCAGCATCCCATCATGGATGAAGGAGCACCTCAGTCAGGCTGTATTCCTCCCTAAGGGACTATAGGCAGTTAATAGTTGCTGGGGGAGGGGAAGTCATCCCTCAGTCATGTACCCATGGGTACAGTGCCATGCTCAGGCAGACAGCCTTAATTTAGTGCAATGGGCTACAAAAGAGACACAAGATTAAGAAGACCCATTGGGAAGAGAAAGGAGTTCTGTAAGAGGAAGAGAAGAGTCAGGGGAATATGGTGGGAAAAATAACCAAAGTATATTATCCATATTTGCAAACAAATAAATAGAAGTTCTAAAAACAGATCACAAGTTACCATAAAAACCAAATGATTCAACCTGTATGCAGATTCAGTCCTTATTATTGGATCTTTGTTTGTGAATCATGGATGCACATGCAAGACCAAACTCCTCAAGTGCTCTGATGTGAAAAGTCCCAGTCAGGACCAAAAACCTTGGTTCTACTCCCCTCTTCCAGCACCCATGCTGTGAATGTGTGCATCCTTAGCACCCTGCACTTTGCAATTCTAGTGAAGTTGGTGATCCATCCCACTGCTTGGCCCCAAGGGTAATGCTAAAGGGCTCCTTAGAGGTACAAGATGTTTTCATATACTTTATGAAGAAAAAATAAATGTGTTAGAGGAGTTACACTCAACCACAACCAGAAATGTTGCTGGTAGCAAGTTCAATGTTAATCGGCCAAAACCCTATACATCTAAAATAATAATAATAATAATAATAATAATAATAATAATAATAATAATAATAAATTAAGAGTAATAAGGAAATTCACTGAGATATTTATAGGAGCACTCCAGAAGATGACTTCCATAGTATGTAA
>NW_022196905.1:165244088-165258745 GCF_008632895.1 Mastomys coucha | reverse complement strand
GAACAGTGGTAAGTCCTCTTTGGTTAGTGTTTTACTATAAGGAAATACTACATGATATTCATATGCATATTTATTCATTAGAAATATGTAGTAATAATCTTCAAACAGAAACTTCTATGAAGCAAGATCGTGCATTGACTATTTGTTGAGCATGCTGCGGCAGAAGGATCAAAAGAAGCCAGCCCTTTATTTTACCTAGCAGCTATTCTAGACTGGTGGAGACATCACAGGACATCATTACCATAAAAAGGAGAATCAAATATATATTTCATTAATAATAATCAAAGTATATGTACATATGAAATTTATGTATAAATTTCCATAGCAACATATTCATAAGAACATAAATGTGGATATAATCCCAATGTCTATCAACTAGAGAATTAGTGATACATGATTTGCTTACTCAAAAGCCTCTTCATTCATGAATGAATGAAGTCCCGGGATGTGTTACAGCAGAGATGGACCTTGGGAATGGAATGTTAAATGGGGGGGGGGGGGAATCACAAAAGGCCACATATTGATCTAGTCCACACATCTGACATTTTCAAACAAGATCTATAAAGTATGGGAATCAAGAAGCAACTGTACAGGGTGGACAACAGTGAGAAGGAAATCTACACACACACACATCACACACACACACACACACACACACACACACACACCTCCGTTTTCTTTAGAGCAGTGGTTCTCGGTCTTCCCAGTACTGTACCCCTTTAAAACAGCTCTCATGTTGTGATGACCCCCACGACCCCCCAACCAAAAGATTATTTTCATTGCTACTCCATAACTGTAATTTTGCTACTGTTATGAATTGTAATGTAAATAGCTGGTATGCAGGATATCTGATTTGTGTCCCCTGTGAAGTGGTTGTTTGACCCTCAAAAATGTCATGGCCTACAGGTTGAAAAAAGCTGCTTTCGAGTATAGAAGAGTAGTAGGCTTATTGCCTAACATGTATGAGATCGAGACTGGAATCATGAGCAGAACAAAATAATAATAATAATAATAGTAATAATAATAATAAATATTTAATATAATTCTATGGTTAAATATTTGGATTTTATTAATTATCACTCTATTACTAAAATATTAAGTTTGACATATGGTATTTAGAGAAGCTGATCTATAGAACTATGATATAAGCCATATTAAGACCATAATTTAAATTTAAATATAAGGTCATATTTAAATTTTCCTATAGCTATGTTTTAAAAAAGAATCTGCAGTTAATTTTAATATCTATTTTATTTAACCCAATACACCTAGGATATCTTCCTTTTAGCACACACTGACATAAAATTATTACTTATATTTGGTTTTTCTCATGCTAATACTTCAAACCAAGTAAGTATATGTTTCCTATTTCAAATACATCTAACTTTAGGTCATTTGCATTTCTGCTTTCCACTGATCCCTGTGACTGAGGCTCTCTGTGGGTACTACAGTGAACATGGTAGCCACCGAGCACACTGCATGATCAGTGAATTCAAAGGTGAATGAATGGGTGGAGATGTCATTCCAGTGGAAGGTGGTCATACCACACGCCAAGGCCTTACATTCATTTCACTGCACGGGCACACAAACAATCAAAGACCCAGGGAGTGAACAGGCCCCTCCCTGATCTATTCATCTGTTCCTGCACTCTGCCTGGCACACCACAGCTTATATTGAGTAGACAAGGGAAAACGGGAATAGGTAAACAGGTATTTGTGCTCTTTTTAATCACTACCTAAGTGCATCTATCCAGTGTCCTGGCTCATATAGCCCATCCCATTGAGGAATTCCTCAGTCCGTTTGTATGCTATATACTTCCGCAAGGCTTTTAGGAACTCCTCACCACAGAGATTCCGTCTTCCCCTCAGACATAGAGTTTCACTGAGACTTCCCTCGATGATGTAACATCATTAGCATAGAGGACATCTTGCAGAATTGAATGTCAGTTCTTTGAGAAAATATATTATCCTATATATTTTTGGCATGATGTTATTGAAAAAAAATACACCAAACATTAAATTAAAGATGAGCATATTTGCATTAAAAACAAGCAGTTTCGGTTTGGGCTTTAAATGGGAACGACGTGATTGTCAGATACAAAATTCTTCTCGTTTTTTAACACAAGGGCAATATCTACCTGTCCAGTCAAGAAGGTAGAGGTACAGCTAGAGTTAGGCTGCTGCTGAGAATGGAGGCTAGTGTAGGGACTTGGCCTAGAGATCCTGGATCTGCACTGTCCTTGGATCCAGGCAGTATAACCCCAGAATCTAAGAATGAGGACGATCAGGTGCAACATCCAGATGAAGCAGACACACCTGGACAAGGAGTTCAATGTGTTTGGTCTGTCAGCAACAGTGAAGGGGTGGCTCCAGACCTGTTCACTCTCATTCACAATGATACCTTTGTCTAGATTGTCAACTAGAGGCTCCCAGCAACACCTTCACACTTATCTTTGACCAGCACTATGTCACGATTTAACAAGCTCCTTCAGAAATGTGTACATGACTACAATCGAAGTAACATTGCCAAATCATTGGTGTCTAGTGTCTCAGTCTCCCTCAAGGCCTACAGCTTCATCATGTCTGCTGGCGTAACCCCCCAGCAACTCATGATAGACTACAAGTGGGAGTTAAGTTACTTTTAGGAGGGTAGCAACAAAGAGGGAGACAAAGGCTTGTAGCTTCCAGCTAAACTAAGGGCACTATGGACAGACCCTGCCGGTTCATGGGGCACGCAGCTCTTATAAGGCTCTGCAGCTCTACTGCTGACTTACATTCCAAACAGCATTGTCTGGTAGCTCTTTCTGTGAGGGTTAGAGGCAAGCGGTATTCTAAGAGGTTAGAATACTGAAATCATCTCACGCGTAGCCTGTGCCGCCCTCACTGTGGTAAGCTACAAGAATCTCAAGAAAGAAACTAGAGGTAACCAGCAATGAAGAAGAAGGTTCCTGCCATACACGGAAGCCCAGCCTTTCCTGGGCCAGGTGGCCTGCTCTTAGTGATGAGGTGTTATGTGATGTTTGTTCCCTACCCCATTATTTCTGTTTTTCCTGCTATACATATGGGACTTCCTTACTCAGGCTTGCTCTCAGTCCTGGCAAGCAGACTGGCCCTGATGGACACTCTGCCTTCCCTCCCGTTTCCCTGATTCCCCCAGAGGAGCTGTTCACACAGCTTACTAACTTCTAGCACCTCTTCCTCCCTGTCCCCAGTTGGTCCCCTCACAACTGGACCATTCTGCTTTCCCCAAACCTTTTGGGGGCAAGTCATAGAAGCAAAGAACTAGCTCATCTAAGCATGCATCCCCTCTAGGAGTTTCTAGGAGGGAGACATTTGTACATAGCATTTACTTTGTGCAGTTGATCATTTGTGAGACAGGCTTAGGCTTAGTCCTAGTAAGGAATTTATCCTGCTATCAGAACCCACTCCTTCCCCCAGATGATTGGGAAAATGTCATACCAACTCCAGTTCTTTACAAGTGCTCCTTGATGCTAGGAATCTGCAGACAGCATGGGCTATTGCCACTACTACAGTGCAGCATACAGCTTTAAGTAAATCAGGCTGTTGAAGAATACAGGACTTGAAGCATCATCCTGAAGGCAGGTTTAGAGAGCTGCTAGCTTGGATGATGCCAAGAGTATATAAGTTGCCCACCATATCTCCTCCGTCCAACTGAGCCAAATCCAGAAGACAATGAGTGAAGGTTCAAAGTCCCAGACCAACAACAATGGACACAGACTCACAGCAACAGACCTCTCCCTGGATATGGTTCCACCCAAGTCATCATATCCTACGCTGGCAAGAGAATAACAAGCATCCAGAGAAGCACCCAAGGCCAGGACCACGGCTGTTAGGAACCTCGTGCTGCTGAGAACGTCAGAGCATCTCTCAGGAGCCAGCACTCCTCTCCTGCCTCATCCTTGGGTGATCCCTCACCCAAGCCTGTGTTGCAGACAGAGAGGTACAGCAAGCACAGTGGGAGGACACAGTGGGTGGACAGTTCAATGCCACCTTTCTACTTGGGATATCTGGGCTGGGTGAGCTTCAAACACTAGGAAATACCATGGCAACAATCGAAAAGTGGCCCACTGATGCGTAATGCCCTTCACTCCTCCCCAGGGCCAGACCAGAATCTTAAAAACCTTTTCCATCCTTAACCCCACAACTTTCATCTCATCTCAGCCTCTATTTTAAGGTGTTTTCCATATAATGCCATTTGCCTCCTTCGGGTCACTATAGCTGGGGGTTTGTTGTTGCTGCTGTAGTCTTTGAAGCAAGGTCTTGCAGGCTAGCCTTGAATTTGCTGTGTCCCTGGGGATGATCCTGAACTCCTGATCTTTCTGCTTCCACCTGCTGAGATGTGTAGCTACGTGCTTATGAAAACTACAGACATGTAAACTAAAGTGAAGATTTGGGAAGATGCTACCAGCAAGGCTGACAGCTTCTGAGTTTCTAAGTTTTTAAACACTACCACCAAAACTTGATCAAGAATGCTCCAGTGGCAATTATAACCAACTGAGTAACAAGGTGTTCCTAGGAAGCTCGAAACACAACTAAATGAGGATAGACCAATAGTAGCCACAAATGCTGTGTGACATTGGCATTTACAGAATAGGAGAATGAAGCCAAGAATCCAAGGAGATGGGCTTCCCTCAGGGAAAGCAAGCCTGACCCAACACAAGGCCAGGAGCGCTCCCATACAGCTTACTGATACAGGGGGAGGCAAAATAGGAGAGGGAGGGGGATCAAGGCTCACCCCATCACAGCCTCCTCCTAGCTGTGGAGGAGCTACTGAGAGCAAACCTAGGAGGGGTGAGTACCAGAGCCACGGGGAGGAAGCAAAGTCGAGGTTGCTATATCAAGGAGAAAAGCCACGAGTTTAAGTCAACAAACCACTACATTTGAAAACAATACCCCACGTGCTAAGATTAGCAGCCATGGAGATCTAGAAAAGCATCCTTGAACCTTGTCCTTTTGAAGATGCCACACTTAACGGCAGACAAAAGAAAGTATCATCAATAACTCCACAGAAAGTTATCCAGAGAGCTTAGATAGCATCGACGTCAGCCTCCCAGTGGCTGAGACAAAACAATGGCCAAAGCCACCTGGGTCAGGAATGACTTGTGTGGCTTACGGCTTATGATGCACCACTAACAGAAGTCAAGGCAAGGAACCCAGGACAGGAACCTGGAGGCAGGAATTGAAGCAAAGGCCATGGAGGTTGTTCTCCGTGGTTTGCTCAGCCTGATTTCTTACATTAGCCAGGCAGGACCACCCATCCCGAGGTGTCACCACCTACTTTGGACTTGGCCCTCCCACATCAATCATTTATCAAGAAAGGCCTCTACAGGCATGCCACAGGCCAAGCAAATGGAAATAACTTGTCAGTTAAGGTTCTCTCTTCCCTGGTATGAGAGTAAATTATAAATTTATGTTTATGGGAAAAATCCGGAACTACAACCTTCCATTTTGAACACAAGGAGAGTCTTTAGGAAACAGCACATGATCCTAACAGATCATGAAAACAAAGGTCATAAAATTCACAACTTGGGTTCGTGAGCTGCAAGATAAAAAGAGGAACAATTCACTTCAGAGAGGAAGATTAATCTGGAACAAACACAAACTGATTAAATATAATGAAGACTTATGCCAGACAGACACAAGGCAAAAAGGAGGAAATCATTGACCATATTGAAGAAAACAAAGGATTTGCAAAGAGATTCAGTGCAAATGGTGAAAGGAAAGAAGCCCAGGGCTGGACACCCTCTGTGCCATCGTGAAGCAGAGCATAGCATGGGAGCACAGCAAATGCTAAGACACTGCAGACCTAGCATTAAAGTTACAGACAGAGTGTGCCAAGGGAGCAAAGCATTTGCACCTGAATGCTAGGCTGGAACAAAAGGGAAATGTAGTCTAGTAAGAGCATCAAGCAGAGAAACAGTAAGGCATAGACCTCTACAGAAGAAGCTATAAATGAAGAACTAGGCGAGGGACAGACATCCCACCTGCAATGTGTTACTCCAAAACTAAAGAATAACATATGTTTTACTCTCAGAACTGCAGAAATTAGACAGAACTAAAACCGAACTATCAGTGGTCAAAAGTGATAACAGCTGCCAGGCGAGATATCGGGGTTTTCTTCTTACAGCTGTCTCATGTGTGCCCTCTAGAAGATACATTAAATACAATAACAAAAATGATGCAAGAGACCCTGTTATTGTGTGTGCCTGTGCCTGCACGCATGTGTGTATGTGTGTAATGCATATCCATGTGTGTAGAATAGTAACTGGAAGGAAGAAGTTTGCTATACACTGATATTTTCAAATTACTAATAATTTCTCCATTTGAAAAGTAGGAAGATAGTAGAGAGAATATGCATTAAAAGGGATAGTGTTTCCATTAATTACACTTATAGTACAGTATCAGTATTATTATTCCTGAAATGTCTACATAATTTTGGATATAATGAGTGAACCATCATTGGGAGAGTCGCATTTTATAACACTTAGGAATCTCACCAGACCTGGTCTGGGGAGACAGCTCAGTGGTCAAAGAACTTGCCAAGCAAATAGGAAGTATAGATCCTTAGAACTCAGGTCAATGCCAGGTAGATATGAAACATCACCATAATTACAGCCTGGGAAGACAGAGATGCATTAGTAAGGGAGCTACCAAGAGTCCTGGGTTTCCCTAAGGGACCCTGTTTCAAAGAAGAGCAATTTGGGAAGATTTGACATCAACCTTCAGCCTTCACACACACACACACACACACACACACACACATACAAGCACACACCACAAGCACACAAACACACATGTGTGCACACGGCACAAATACATGAAGAGGAAAAGAAAAGGAAATACTAGAAAAGGGGAATTAAAATTACAATAAACAGAAATGCAATGTTTTTAAACACTTAAACAGATGAACCTACAACATCCTGCTCTCCTAGATCACAGAGAAACAGTGAATGACAACTATTATACCAAGGCAAGAATTTAGAGGTGAACTGAGAGATCACCCAGCCTCAGAAGAAAGGTAGTTTCAGATGAACAAACACAGTCATCAAATCTGATTACATCCATGGGTTCATAAAACCTTTCCCTAAAAACACTATTCCTCACTGTTATGAGATGATATGGAACCAAATCTTTCATTGGAAAACTGATCAACAAAAAGGATAATTTTATTTTTCTCCCTTTCCTAAAAGAACTGTAGCACCGGGTGCCAAGTAGCAAATGAGGCAAACTGCTTGTTCTAAAATTATCCCAATTAATCAATGGGGAAAATGATAGAATAAAACAGTTTTGCAAACTCCAATGAATTAATGTATCTAGGCATTGAGCACTAACAGCTGCTAACATCACATGAAGAGACAATCAGATACCATGTGCCCAAAGATGAAAGAATTCAACACCATTTATAGGCTTGCAAATGCATCAACCCCAAATCCAATCAACTCTCTGGATCCATCTGCCAGTTCTCAGGGAACACAGGAAAATGATGAATGGGACCATAAAGACACAGTCAGCGAAATCTACACTTCAAAAAAGAATCCATGAAAAAGCCAAGGTTCTTCCAGAGTAAATGGAGGAAAGGAACCTGAGGTGTTTGAATAAGAATGGCCCTCACAGTGTCTTATATCTGAATGCTTGAACTTTACCTGATAGAGCTGTTTGGGAAGGATTAGGAGGTGTGGCCTTGTTGGAGGAGGTATCTAACTGGGAGTGGACCTCACACCATTTCCCATGTGTCTCTGCCTCATGGTTGCTATCTCACATGTAAGCTCTTAGCTCCTGTTTCAGTGCCATGCCTTTCTGCCTGCTGCTATGCTCCCCACCATGGCCATGGACTCTAACCCTTTGGAACCATGAGCCCCCAGATTAAATGATTTCTGTTATAAGTAGCCTTTGTCATGATATCTTGTCACAGCAATGGAAAACTAAGACATAAGGTAATGGAGAAGGAATCTGAGGAGCATGTGCAAAGAGTTGAAGAGACAGCTCAGGAGGGCATGAGTTCAGAAACTACACAAAGCTGGATGTGGCGCTGTGTGCCTGTCACACAGAGCTGAGGGTGGACATAAATAGACCCCAGAGGCTTGCTGAGTTCTAGTGTCATTGAAAAACCCTGTCTCAAATGACTCCAGTGTCAGCCTCTGGTCTCAAATGCATTTTTATGCCAGGTACTCTCACATAGTACACACTGGTATATACATGTAAATACTACATTCATGTGTATATACATGCACACAAAGAGAGAGACAGACAGAGACAGAGTGGAATACACTGATGTGCTTACACTAAAAAACAAACCATTTTTCAAGCTTCTCTGTGTTGTCTCACTTAAAAAAAAAAAAAAGAGCCCTCAGAAACAAGGGTGAGACACTGTGGTGAGCCTCCCAACCCTTCCTGAAGACTCGTATTTGAACCAACACAAAATGAAGGGATCCCTCTGTGGTATGCCTTCTTGGACTGATAATACACACACATTGCCTAGCTAATCCTCCTTAGCTATCAGCCGTGTAAGCCTAATGCTTTGCATTGTAATTGATGCAGCCATTCACATCACCAACAAAAGAATGCTATGGGAACACCCATGGGGAAAGTTCCAAAGACTTAGCATCCTGAAAATCTCAGTAACTGTCACCTAGAAAACAAAGCCAACAAGGGTGGGAAAAGATACCGCAGTGCCTTTCTAGTTGAGAACCTTCCAGAATCTGGGAATGGGCCCAGGTGCTTCACATTGCAAGGCCCATTTAATAATGGCTATAAGAAAGAGATTAATGACCTAGCCAACTGAACATCAAGAGAGCACTCAGAAGCTTCATCAGTAATATCTTCCCAAATGCATGCATGAGCTTGCTGCAAATTTAATCACTGGGCATTGAGAGAAAGGCAATCGGAGTTTCTGTTTCAGGAAACAACAAAGGGCTAATGTTCAGCTCAGTAGGAAGATTGCTTACCAAGCTGTGCAAAGCTCAGGGTTTGATTCCAGTACTACAGAAACTGGCCACAAAAGCACACTGTTATAATCCCAACTCTTAGGAGCTGGAGGAAGGAAAATCCAGAACTCAAGGACATCCTTGGCTACACAGTTAAGTTTGAAGCCACCCTGTGATTCATGACACCCTTTCTAAAAAAAAAAAAAAGAAGAAAAGAAGAAGAAAAGGAAACCAAGGGGTATCAAACAAGTATGATAATTTAGAAAATTAAAAATAAAAACTGAGCCAGGCGGTGGTAGCGCACACCTTTAATCCCAGCACTTGGGAGGCAGAGGCAGGCGGATTTCTGATTTCAAGGCCAGCCTGGTCTACAGAGTGAGTTCCAGGACAGCCAGGGCTATACAGAGAAACCCTGTCTCGAAAAAACTAAAATAAATAAATAAATAAATAAATAAATATAAATAAAAACTGTTGTAATGTCAACTAGGAAAAGCCTATTTCCAAACCAGGAACTTTTCAAGTGGGTCTCTACAGAAAAACACAAGTTAAGAAGAGAACAGAAAACAAAGACGCCACATGTAAATTCATATGTGATAGGAGGAAATTCCAAACCAGTGAGGAAAATACGATACCCAGTAAGTAGAATGGAAAGAGAAGAAAACAATTTGAAGCAAATAATAAAACCATAAAATAACTAGAATGCATACACAGAAATACTTGTTCAGTCTTAAGATGAGCCAAACTTTGTACACATTATACTGAAATTGTATCAACACAGAAAACATATATTATTGCAGCCTGTAATCATCAAAATATTCATTGTTTTAACTGCAAAACATGTTAATGCTATCCAGATATATGTTTTAAATACCCACCTATATAAAGAGCACTTGTAAAGCACTAGAAGAAAATTAGTCATCCAAAATCCAAATTAAGCAGAAAACATAAACTAAAGAATGGATAAAAGCAATTCTATCAGTGCTAGGGGGACTGGCTCAGTCAGTAAAGTGCTCACTAGAGAGGCATGGGGACCTGAGTTTAGATCCTGGTATCCATGTTAAGAAAGCCAAGCAGAGTAGAGCACAGATCTAATCCCAACATGGGGAAGCAAAGAGGAGCAGCTCCTGGCACTCCCCTTGCCTAGCTGACCTAGTAAAATTGTTAACAAAAGAGCCTGTTCTAAAGGGAGTGGAGACCAATAAAGGAAGACACCCACATTGACTTCTGCCCTTGACAAGCTCATCTCCAGGTGTGCACCTGCCTATACATGCATCAATACACAAATAGAAACACATGCATGTGCACGTGCACGAGCATGCATACGCACACACACAGACACACACACACATCATATCACATCATTAAGACATGTACAGTACAAAAATTAGGAAATGATTACTCTTTACCATGGATATAAGAAACAAAAGGTATTTTACTTGGAATCTTTTTGAAAACTGGTTTCTAGTATTTCCCAAGCTGAGGACAAGTGAGCACTTGAAATATAGTGTTTGCAGAAACAAGAGCGTTTTGGAGGTTGATTTGAAACTATGTATCCAAACCTTAAAGACAGCCTTCTTGACCCAGTAAGTTCACTTCTGAAAATTACCTCAGGAACTCCACAGACCCTTGAGACACTATATGGGGGCTGTTGGCTGGGATTCTGGTAAAAATAAAATAAAATGTAAAAAAAAGGGGGAAAATGTATATACAAAGTTAATGAAGGCTATCTGAACAAATCTAGTGAATTAGTTATTAAACTGACACGAATTCATGTTTAATAAACCATGCCATCATCGTATATTGATGAAACGGAAAGCAATGTTGTTAACAAAGCTATCAAGATGATAGAGAAAAAATTCCTGTACATGGAATATTAAATATGGTTCAGGACAGATAGCTACAACCTTCAATTTTCTGAGACAGATCTTTGCGGAATGTCACAGAACAGTACCGACAGTTCATACTCTAGGAGGGAAGGTGGCAGCCTTGACATCAGTTAATAAAATACATGTCACGTTCCTTGATTATGACCATAATTGGGAAAAGATGAAGTTTGGAGGGAAGACGAAGTATGCGAGCTTTTAAAGGAATCCAGACGGCTTCACTGCGGACGGGACTTTCGAACAAGAGCCTAGTAGTGTAGAACTGAGAAATATCATCGACAAAAGATACAAGGGTAGAGGCTTGAACATGGAGGTGTGGGGCTGGTCAAGATCATCCTCAAGGCTGGAGAAGTTAGAACAGTGTGAAGAAGAAGCAACAAGGTACAGAGAACACGGGAGAACACGGGTGTGGAAGGTGGGGGAGGTGGAAGGTAGGTGGGTGGGAGGTGGGTGTAGAGATGACAGAAGGTGTGTGTGTGAGCGGGTTCATCTCCAGCAGATTCCTGTAGGAATCTGCAACATTGTCGGACTGCCTCTGAAAGGTGTAGAACCAAACTCAGGCAGTGGGCGGGATCCACATAGAGCTCCATGCAAACCCAGTATTAGCACATATGCATGAATTTTATTTATGCATGCATGAGCAGGTGGAGGAGGTAGGAGAGAAACAAAAATGGAAGATGCCCCCTAAGTATCAACAATGAAATATATATGCACATATCATTATGAAAACTTACTTTTGTCCTAAGTGGTTTAAACATTTCATACTGTGTATACTGAAAAAAAGGGAACTTTTTTTTTTGGAAAAAATTTACATTCTTTAAGGTGAACAAGTCTCTTTTTCTGTATCTTGTGAGCTTTGCAACAACAGAAAGATTATGACTTTTTCAGTGATGTTCCTGCTCAATGCAGCAATTCACACAACAGATCTAGAGCTGTCTTTCCTGAGTGGAGTGCAGGGTGGCTCATCTCAGTGATCTGAGCTGGATCTCTGACCAGCGGGGTTCTGGGTTCATTGATTTACATGCCCTTAACACTCTGAATACACACATGCCTACAAGCCACAGAAACAAAAGCATCAATGTAGATGTTTTCTATCTCAACCTGCAAATGCCCGTGGCTTCTTCTGTCTTTATCACCCCTATAGTAGGTTACAGGTCCCCTGCTGCCCACAGGGCAGCCAATCAGATATGGGTGCCAATGCCTCACCTCCCTGATGTTTTTATAGAAGGCTACTCATACATAAAATATTATATGTAAAAATGTATGTCTCAGAAGTAAGGAAAAGATAGAGAATTAATAAAGGTTCTTTTTAAACAAAATTAAATTTTAAGACAAAACTAAAATTGCAACTAGGTTCTCTACGCACATTGAAAAATCTATGTCTAGATTCTCAAAATGTGGTACCCAGATCTGCAGCCTTAGGGGTATCAGGGAATTAATAGAAATGCAAATGCCCTGGGACTCATATCAGACCTGCTGCAAAAAGGATGTTGAACCTGAACAAGCCCTCCAGGTGATTCGGCACAGGGCCAAGGAAAGCCTAAGTGGGAGTAGGGTTGGCTTCCTCTGCCTCTGCCTCCCTCTGCTAGGAGGAAGTCAGACTAATTGGCGCACTGACCTTTCCTGCTTTGCTGTGTGGGGTTTCTGAATACAAGCAAGTCACCCCTCAGAAGTTAACATCCACCTGGGCTTATTTCCCGTTTACCTTCCTGATCAAACTAAGATGCCTCCATTGCTGTCACTAAAAATGGAGAGGGAGGGCAAATGCGAGTCTTTGGATTCTTGATCCCTTCATTGCCTGTATACCTGTCACTGTGAAATTGTTTCACAGAAAAGCTGATCTCTGCGCATTAGTGCTGTCCTATGAGAAGTCCTGAGAAGTCCTTGGCAAATGTGTTCCCTCTCTCCCTCATAATCCTGTAATTTTATCTGTGATTGCTCTGTAACACCATCTTTTCCCAACAGGATGGAATAGCAGTTCGCTATTAAACCTTCCCACGCTGAAGGCCCCTAAGTCCCGATCAGAAGAAGTCCCGATCTAGAAGGAAAGTCGCTGAGAATCCCACTTACCATTTAGCTGGTACCTAGCCTCCGAGACGGATGGTCTATAAAGGTCCCAGAGGACAGCATAGTCACTACTCTTTCTGGATCAGTCCAACAAAATAACACCTTACACTATCGCACATGCAAAATCAGTAGGAATACTTTTTCTCTCAAAAACTCTGGAGAGTTAAAACCTCAAGGAACCTCACAACAGGAACTTGCTTTGCTGAAGCACGTGGCTATGCATATTTCTGGTATTGTTTGATGTAATTTTTGTTTTGGAATAATTTTAAGACCATAGTTGCAGTAACATAACACGATGGTCCCATAGCCCCTTTCCTCTGCTCCCCCTCATGTAAACATCCTACAGCACTGTGATGCACTTGTCAAAACTGAGAACTAAGCAGTTAGGGCATGACTATCGCAGCTCTAGTCTTTATTCAGACACAAACACTTTTCCACTAATGTTTTTTTTTTTCCCTCCAGGAGCTAATCCAAGACGCTGCGTTGCATTTAGAGTTTTGTTTTTTAGCTCTTTGCTTCTGCTTGCCAACTTCTGGATTAGAACTTCATATGGAACAGGCACTTATAAATAGCTGCTAATTAACTAACACAGCATCCCACACTCCTTAACTGTTGGCAATTCTGTTCCAAAGACAGAGTGCTCCATGGGGCAGAGACAGGCTAAGTCACAGTGTTGCCAGGTGGCCTTGGGGCTAAGGTGGGCCCTATCCAGACACTGACAACCTCAGAGGTGAGATGAAAGCCAGAGGCAGGTGTCTATTGGGGCCAAAAATGAACTGGACAAGTTAACAATTCCCTACAAATCCCTAGTCCTGCAGATAAAACACTGTCCTGAATGAAACTCTTTATACCAATGCTCTCAAGATAACTAGAGCAACAAATAGTTTATGTAACTACATCTAGCCATTTTTATAGAAAGTGTTTTCTTTATCAGTTTGTCCAGTGAAGTATATTAATGTTGACTCTTTATCCCCTGGCTATGATGAAGTGATGCAGTAAAAATGGAGTGCTGGGACAAGAGACAGGAATGTGGTGTACTCATTGCAAAGAAATGATAGACGTTTCTATGGCAATCAGCTGAGTTGATCACTTCCTAGTGTATACATTCATAAAAGCAACATGCCATGCCTCTTAAGTACATACAACAGTATGTGTCAGTAAAACAAATTCTGAAGCCTTTTAATCCAAAAATCTTCCAAGGTTATCCAAAGACAACAGTAAGAAGGATGTGTGGACAAAGGTAGGAGGGAAATAAAGATCCACTGACAGGACAGGAGAGATAGCTCAGTGGTTAAGAACGTTGGCTGCTCTTCCAGAGAACCCAAGTTCAAATCTCCCAGCACCTACATGGAAGCTCACAACTTTTGGTGATTCTAGTTCCAGTGGATCTGATTCCTTCACAGACACACATGCAAGCAAAACACCAGTGCACAAGCAAACAAAGGTTCGTGGATTTCACAGGAAGATTTCAACAGTAGCTACCGGTCTTGCAAACCCTTTCTCTCCCAGCTCACCTTATCCCAATTCACCTCCACGAGAATGAGAGAAGAGAGGTGTATGCATAGAAAAACAAAAGCTTCAAGCAAAAAGCCAAGCTCACGAACAACCATCCACAGAGAGGGTACCAGGTCTGCTTGATAGATCTGCTAGCTAAGACAAAAAAATGAAAGGAAGGAAGGAAGGAAGGAAGGAAGGAAGAAAGAAAGAGAGGGAGGAAGAAAGGGAGGAAGAAAGAAAGAAAGAAAGAAAGAAAGAAAGAAAGA
>NW_022196905.1:165242955-165244063 GCF_008632895.1 Mastomys coucha | reverse complement strand
GAAGAAAGAAAGAAAGAAAGAAAGAAAGAAAGAAAGAAAGAAAGAAAGAGAGAAAGAAAGAAAGAAAAGGCTTCCTGAATTCCTCCTCCAGTTCTAGATGAAACTCTTGAAAATCTCTCACACACACATTTTTTAAGTCTGCACTGCAGCAATGGCCTGGAATAATCCTCAGACACAGAGGGAAACAAATGACCATATCTTGAGGTACTTCACTCAAATGAAAAAATGAGAAATGGACCAGACCCCGAAATGAACCCAGGGGTCCCTTTGGTGTATTATAGCAAAGCAATGGTCAGCCTTTTAAAGCATGTAATGAGTAAGTTGTGACAGTCATTGAGGCTTAAGTTCCTGCTCTTCCTAAGGTAGACATGTACATCTCATACTCACCAGCAGCTCTCTGTATCCCAGAACTAGTTCAGTCTAGATGTTAATTCCTAAACGACATTCTGCAGTAGTCCCTGCAATAAGATCAGTAAACCGTTGGATGATCTTTGCCCCTTGTGTGCAAGCTCGAGCCAACAAAGGATTTGCCTCTATCTAATTGCAAAGCAGTTATGAATGTGTAAATGTAAACATACTTTCTTACTTCCTGGACATGATATTTATTTGTTATTTTTATTTTATAATTTATTTTTGGTCCTTGAAACAGGTTCACAGTCTGGCTGAGAACTACAGGCTGACCTAGAATTCTCTACACAGCCCATGCTGACCTGGAATTTGCAATCTTCCTGCCTGGGTTACTTTCCTTTAAGTTTGGGCTGAGAGGCATGTACCCTGTCCAGCTTGAGCATACTACTTAGGCTCAGCATGCTCAGCCTACTTAGGTTTATTTCATAACCCAAAGAAAAGCATTTTTCTCCCAGATATTTCTACTAGTGATTAGTTTTAATTGGCAGTATTAATAATGTGAACAGGAGCTGGGCAGTGGTGGTGCATGCCTTTAGTCCCAGCACTTGGGAGGCAGAGGCAGGCAGATTTCTGAGTTCCAGGCCAACCTGGTCGACAGAGTGAGTTCCAGGACAGCCAGGGATACACCGAGAAACCCTGTCTCGTAAAAAATAAAAAAGTGGGCCGGGCGGTGGTGGCGCACGCCTTTAATCCCAGCACT
>NW_022196905.1:165231039-165242945 GCF_008632895.1 Mastomys coucha | reverse complement strand
AAAAAGTGAACAGGATGGGCAGCCATGATCCACTCAAAGTTCATCCCCAATTTTCCTAATAAAATATACTTTGAATTTTCTGTGACGATGTGTAACGGTCTGTGTACATGCAAGAACTGCCTCTAGCTAGAAGTGTTTGCTTCATTCCCCATTCCCTGGCTGCAGCTATTGACTTTAGTTACACGAAAATGGAGGCAGGCAAGGCCAACAAGGTCATGCACCAGATATAGACTTTTACAAATGCGTCTCTCCTCATACCTAGCATAATCCACCAAAGGGTGCCAAGCATTGGAAAGCTGGGCCCAGAGGCTGAGTAGAAAATGCCTTACAATGCTATTTTTCATTCTTAAGGGCAGAGATTTCCCTCCATCACAAAGCTTTAACTTATAGACACATCACACAACCACATTTTAGATATTTTACTGTGTGTATGTGTGTGGGGGGGTGCAAAGTTCTAACATGATAAATACAAAACAAACCTAAAACATCTCACATCTCAACCACATCTTTTCTTCTTGCTTCAATAGTGCTTGAAGCCTTTCAGACTTTTTGTAGCATGCAATTTTAGAGGGAGTCATAACCGTGGCTTTAATTAAGCCACTATCAAATATGATAAATTCATATTCGTACTACTCTCAAAATGTAATAATTAAATTATCTGGTGTAATCCCCAGAGGAAAAAGCCAAATTTGTACAACCTGCAATGAATTCTCCCTGCCCAGGGAAACTGAGAAGGAGGATGGGCAGAAGACAGAAAGAACACCAGTGGAGGGTGTGGCCTGCTGAGATGGGTATGTCTACACACCTTTTCTGTGCCCCCTCATACGCCACACTCACTAGTCACACTTTCTGCTGATGTGAAAATAATGACCCCATTCCCAATATCAGCTTCCAATAGAACACTTTGCTACACACCCACTGTGCTTGCTTAGTTAGGAGCCAAACCGCAGGGAGCACAATCAAGAGTCATTTTTAAAATGACCAGGCATCCTGCCTGTCCTTGGATGCCTGTGTTTCTTCCCAGTCAACCAGCATCAACTTCAAAACTCAGGTCTTCACAATGAGTAAGGAGCAGTGATGGCTAAGAAGAGCTAGAGGGACTGATGTCTCTGTAGATCCCCTGCTCATTTGTCCCCACAGAAAACGCAGGACAAAATTAGAAACAAAGCTGACCTGTCATTGTCTTTCGATGTCTTCTTTCTCTCTGCTGCAGTCTTCTTCTATATTAATCAGGATACTCTGGGCAGATGTGTCTTACAGTAGCATGTATTTCCATGTTTGTTTTCTGCATGGGCTTCAAAGAGCAGTATTGAGAGAAAATGCTTGGGCAAAGATGGACATACTAGGTCAGTCCTCTGCAGCTGTCACAGAGGATGCGCCCAACCCACTATGTGATCTCCTAGACCTGTCACAGAGGATGCGCCCAACCCACTATGTGATCTCCTAGCAGCTCACCTTCACTCAGGTGATGCTTGGCTCATGGTTTCATTGCATTGGTTCACAGAGACACATGCTTTTTAAATCATAGAGAAAGTGGGACAAGAAAGGACTTGGGAGCAGTGATAAACATTCAGTTGCTCATGTGCCACACCTTCATCATACTGTGTATTCCAATGTTATATAATGATACTATGTTATTTAGTCGTCAGCAGAAATACTCCACACTGCTCCCCAATTCACTTTATTAGTGACTTCTATCCCCCATGTTGTTTGACACAGTTCATTAGTACTGCAAGCAGAGCCCTGACTAAATGTACCGGAAGCACTTTCTCACTTAGAGCATTCTTGGATGGGCTCACCTGTCTTTATGAAAACATCAAAGTCTAATGACATCATCTCTTACTTGGTCAAAGATATTTGTGTTAAAAAAGGCGGATGGAGCCGGGCAGTGGTGACGCATGCCTTTAATCCCAGCACTTGGGAGGCAGAGGCAGGGGATTTTTGAGTTTGAGGCCAGCCTGGTGTATGTAGTGAGTTCCAGGACAGCCAGAGCTACACAGAGAAACCTTGTCTCGAAAAACCAAAAACAAAAACAAAAACAAAAAAAACAAGAAAGACGGATGGACCAGAGTAAGCCTGCTCCAGGCAGATGGCATCAAGAAGTGCAGGCAAACACGCATCATCCAGTAAATAATAAAGTAAAACACAACTGTACACAACTCTTGATCCTTTGGCCTTCCAGTCATCTTACTGTCCAAGTGGCTCTTTCACCAGAGGACAGCCAATGCAAGTGGCTGGGAAACAGGTAGGTAAATAGTCTTTCAGTCAACTGCTCTGCATCCTGAGTTTTCTGCCACCAGCTGTGAATACATTCTGTATAAGAGAGGTAGGTCATCAAACTATGGGCAACCCTCATCCAGCCCATGTCTGCATTTGGGAAAACAAAACTTTATTGGATCAGATTCATGCTGGTTCACTTCCAGACTGTCTGCAGCTGCTCTGGCAGTGTAAAAACAGAATGGGAGGGGACAAAAGAAATGGCACATTGACATCATCTAAAATCCTAATTTCCTGGCTTCTTACAGAAAAGCTTTGCCAGTCATGTCTTGGGTATTGGGCTACTTATTATGGAGTCTTGGAGTGTTCTGACTAAGCTAAAGGCCTGCTATCCACTTCTGGAGTCCATATTTCATACTGGACACACAGGGTCACAAGAGAGACACCTCAAAGCCACCTTCTCTGTGGACATGTGGAAGAAAGCATTTCAGAAGGGCACTTTCAGTTATACTAAAGACACCAAGTCAGCTAGGTTAAGGACTTCACTTACTTATACAGTAAGTGCAAAGATCACTTAGGTTAAAGGGCTAGTTGTAGTAGCTTTACAGGTGAACAAGCAAACTGGCTGTTTTCAATTCCCTGGCCTGTGGGCCTAAGCTGAATGTTCTATAGCCGTATGGTGGTTGTATCTATCTACACAGATATAATAGAACCATCATCAACTCTGTTTCCATTCTGAAGGCTAAGCAAAACCCATTCCTAGAATTCCCGACACACCTTCAGTCTATTCCTCCTATACCCCACTACATGCACAATACCATAGACCCAGGCTCTGATACAGTTTCTACCAAGAAGACAAGAGCCACTAGTTTTTCCAAACCTACTTGACGTAGCAGCTGCCGCTGAAATCATCTATCTATCTATCTATCTATCTATCTATCTATCTATCTATCTATCTATCTTTCCCTCTCTCCCTCCTCTTCCCTCCTCTTGCTCTCTCAACATGTCTCCCTCTCCCTCCCTGTCCTTCTTCCTCTATCTCTCCTTCTCTCACCCTCCTCTTCCCTCTTTCTTTCTCCCCCTCTCTTGCTCTCTCAATTTCAGTCTCTTGCTCTCTCAATTTCAGTCTCTCTCCCTCTCTTCTAAGCCTACAGCTTATCAGAAAATGGTGGATACCTGAACAAACTCTGGGCTCTGGGAAAAGAATAGTCATAGGCTGGGAATCAGCAGTGTTTTCCATAGATTGGCATGATCCCTTTTTATCATAAAAAAATAATGCACAAGTCACCAGGCATGTCAATTAGGGTGAGCAAGTCGGACACCCTATTAAAGTGCCTATGCATATATGTGTATAAAAGCAAATACTTTGTGCTTCAGAAATAAAACTATTCCATGAATTATCACTATGAACTTGAGTACAGCATTTTATCTCTCTCAAACTTAAGAGGTTAAGACAAAAATCCCTTCAAGGTCTATGATACAAAAATCATTACTAATTCAAAAGCTTGAATAAAAGAACACTGGGTATTTGAATAAATATTTCATTTATACTTTTTTATTTATAAGCTACAATTTTTTTTTACACAAAGAAGGTGAGCTAGCTTTAAAAAGTTAATAGCAAAAGGAAAATAAATACTCGTGGAGTTGGTGGCAAGAAACAGCATTAAGGACCAATGTAAGGAGCCAGGGCGCAATGCAAACAACATGTTCTTGGAGAGTTGCTTCGAAGAGTCACCTACAAATGTGAGTCCTAAGTGGTCTATGATTTAAATCATGACAGAAAACACTAAGTTATAAAACTGACCGTCCATGACATAGGACTAACAATAATGGTCTAGAGGAAGTACAGTTTTGCTTTATATCAAGAGTTAAGACAAATTCCCCTTATATCTCCCAGAGAAGAGAACATGCAGTAAGTATTATTCTTTATTTCGCCATTCTGAAATAAAATACATTAGGTATAATAATGCTAGACACTGAAACAAAATCTGATGTATCTCAGCATCTTTACAAAACAGAAATGAATTCCAAAACATATACAACACTCAACACCGATGGCTGGGATCCATCCCTGTGGGTCCATCTTTCTCTAGGGTCAAGACCCTTTGCAGCCAGCTAAAACAGGATCCTGAGCACTATGGATGTTCTAGAACAAATAATGCTGTTTGTTTGTTTGTCTGTGGATCACTTCTGCACTGTAAGATGCATAGAGGCAACACTTGCTAACTAAGTGCCCAGAATAGAACAAAAATATCTCCATATATTGTCAAATGGCTCCCGGGGAACAAACTTGCTCTGAATTTGTCCTGGAACAAACTTGGCTGAGAATTCAGAAGAAAAACTCATGAAAGCTCATTCCCTTTTACTTGAAGTCTAATTCAATACATACATATACATGTGAGCACACACAGTTTAATCTTGAGCCTTGAACTCAATGACTTTTGATAATTATTGTATCTGTTTAAACCAAAATTTAAAAGAAGATACCAAACATTTCTCTCAGACAATTTTTAGTGCTTTTGTCTAGTGAATTAAGCAAGGCATCCGGGACAACTCCTTTCTGAATTCTACCATCATAGAAGAGTTTTTGTACATTGTACTTTACCTGCATGGAATTTTATAATATGCGCTCTTTCATAATCCACTTCTTTTCTCAACACAGTATTTTTGAGATTTTCCCATATTGCCATGTGAATCAGTAGCTCTTTCCTGGACACTGGTGAATAGTATTCTATTGTACAAATGGGGTTTATACAAAGTATGATGTATTATACAATGTATAATGTACAAGGCATAAATAAATTCATTTTATAAACATGACATATCTATTCTCTGAGTAAACTGTTTGTTGCACCCTATTTTTGAGAGCTTATGGACTAGCATCAGGACCCATATAAATGTAAGAAGAGTTGAGAAATGATGTACTTAGTTAGGCAGAAAAAATTCTATATTCTGAGTTGTGGGGCATACGTCTTTTGAAAGGCTGCAAACCATCTCTATTTATGCAATACCTACATGGGCAATCTACAATCACTTCAGACCTTTAGGTTAGAATAAGTAAATATTGTTGAAAGCATTTGTATTTTAAATTAGTAAGGTTTTTAAAGTAATAAAATTTTGCTATCCATTTAAATATTTACTGTTAATCATGTTAGATTATAAAACAAATATACTGTGATTTATTATCCACATGTTTTGATTAAAAACTAAATTATCCAAAGAATGCAAAGTAACAAAAATGAAAAGTTCATTTTACATTTCTTTTGTACGTTACTTTCTTGAAGGTTCAATATTTTAAATTAAAGTATTCGGCATTATTTAGAATGCGATTGGCCATGTATAAAGAGTAATGTGTTTGAATGACCATAATTATGTTTAAAATATGCAGACCTGCAATTCACAGAAGTTCAACTTTAATTTCACATGATGTGAGTACATTATATTTTAACATGAACTGAAAAGAGATAATCCATAATAATAGAAATGCAAACTGAACATTTATCACACTTACCCATGAATAAAAAGCTTATAATCATGAGCTCATGAATATTTCTCCAGTAAAATCTTTTCCATATGAAAAGGGTGTCACCTTAAAAACATGTTGCAAAAATATAGCTAAATTGGGCAGGAAACATTTCTCAATAGTAGCATGTGTCCTTCATATACATAAAGCTCTGGATTTGATCTCCAGCAGTCCACCACCAAATACAGTGGTCTTTCTGTTTGAATAATCCTAAAAGATAAAACCAACTACCATTTGTTGCTTTATATTTTTACTAAAGATGGTAGAATTAATACTGTGAACATGACCATTCTACCAAACAACCATGGGTAGCCACAGTAATCCTGAGTAACAATGATGGAGAGATTGCCATTCAAAATATGTTACAGAGCTATAATAAAAACAGTATGGTATGGCAACAAAGAGAGACATTGGGGCCAACAGAACAAAAGAGAAGACCCAAGCATGCATATGCATAATTATAACCATTTGCTCTTTGACAAAAAGACCAAAGCATTCACAGAGGAAAAGATAGCAGCTTCCACAAATGGAGCTAGGAACACTGTATGTCCACATGTAGAAGAATAAAACTGAATAGTATCTGTCAGCTTGAACAAAAATTAACCCTCATTCACCATTGGTAGTTCTGAACACTAGTTCAGCCACTATAGAAATTAGTATGGAGAATTCTCAAAAGCTAAAATGAATCTATGATACGACTAGCTATCCCACTCTTGGTGTATGCCCAAAGCTCCACATCCTCCTACCTGTTCAACCATGTTCACTTCTCTCTTCACAATAGCCAGGAGATGGTAGCAACCTAAATGCTCTTCAATCGGCAAATGGCTACTGATGGTATGAGAAAGAGATGGAGGCAGGATGTAGTTCACTAAGTGAGACAGCCCAGACTCCGGAGGACCAATGCTGCATGTTCTCTCTAGCCTGGGATTGCTAGATCTTCAGATATGAGTGGGTAGTAACCAGAAATCAGGGAAGTAGAAAGTGATAATGCTAGTGGGTTGGGCGGGGAGAAGCTGTAGAAGGGGGTACAGCATGATAGGAGTGATATGGAAGGGGGAATGGGGAAAACTGGGGGAAGAACAATACAGAAGGAGAAGGAAGGAAGGAAGGTGTAGAAACAACACTAGTAAGGTTTGAAAAAGATGGAGGAACCATATTTTATATTTACCTAAAATTATATATGTGTGTACATAGACACACATATAAATATTTTAAATAAAGCTATACAGCTCGTGATGACAAGGCCCCTACCAAGATCCACAGACTACCTAACAAAAACCCCATCATCTACTCTGAGAAACTTCCTTTTGAGTTTGGTAAAGTGGGTCGAAAAGACTCCCCAAGCAATGCAGACTTTTGCCTGTTGTTGCCTTCCAAAGGTTAAAGGTAAGTTTCTGTTGCTGAAGACATTACACACTTCAGACACAGGAATAGGAGGATTCTAACTGGCCTCACATGAAATCCCGAGGACTGCCTTTCCTACCCCTGGAAGGGCTGTGCATGATGCCCATAGTCCTCATCCATCAGTGGCACCTACAAACCACAACAATGGCAAGCATGGCACAAATGCCTAAAAGGACAATAGTGACATAGTTTATCAATAGCCAGTCCTGTGAAATCGGGCTTAAGGATTTCTCAGCAGGAAGCAAAGCAGACCTAGTACTGTAAACCTACCCAACTACCCATGGTGAGTGAGATGATGTGTCTTAGAGGAGACCTGACTAGTGGCATTTTATTCAAACAGTATATAATTCCTAACTGCATTTTATAGGTTAAGTGTGACTCACCTCCCTCATCAAAGAATATTCTGTTTGCAGCAAAAGAGTCCTCTACAGAAAGTTACAGCTGGTGGAAGTACAGACAACAGCTGGTCATGGGCAGCCACAGCCCCAATGAAAAGATACATCTACAACGCAATTCCTGAGCATGATGCTCAGGGAACATGAGAGAAGAGGGGGCAGATTGTAAGAGCCAGAGGACCAGTAAGACTGCTGAGACATTGCATCTTCTAGCTATAACAAGGAACATATGCTCATGAAATCTCAATAACATGGTTGCCTAAACAAGACCTGAACAATAGAAACTCAAGTTCAGATCCCAGTGCAGATGAGGAAGTCTTACTGCACCCAGATGAAGATCTGCAGGCAATTAAGGTCTGCCTAGAGAGGAAAAATTAGTCTTCCTCGGAGATGAGCCCCCTAACTGGTTACCATTACCAAGGAGCCAGCCCTAAAAAACGATGCCAAGTGGTTGGCCTTAAAAGAAGGCTCAGCAGGTTGTAGTTTTATATTTATTTACACATACACACACACACACACACACACACACACACACACACACACGCACACACATGCGCACACACACACGCACACACGTACACACACACATGCACACACATATACATACACACGTGCACACGCACACACGCGCACACACACGCACATACACACACATACATACACACACACGCACACACACACACACGCATATACACACACACACACACACACATCAATAATGACTAAAGAAAAGAGGCCGTGAACTTGGGAAGGAACACTGGGGACAAGGAAAAAGACCTGAGAGAAGAGGATTATATAATTATATCTTAATCAAAATATTTTTAAGTGTAACCAAAACATATTAAAATGATTTTGTTAAAGACAAACTGAGGTAAACATACCCCTTATTTGGAAAAGCGGGCATGAGTATTAGGAAAACCACATGCACTTTGAAAGGGTTTAGACCTCCGTGTGGACATAGGATTATACCTGGAAAAAGTTCTCACAGAGGTCTAAGGAGATCCCATGGAAGTGCACATCTAGAGGAAAGACAAACGAATCTGGTTCAGGATGGGAAAAAAATGTCTAGGGAGGATTCTGAGGAGGGTGGGATGGGATGCCTCACATATTTACATCCCAACCTCGAAACTGCTCTGGGGTCATCTATCTGTCTTTGGTAACTAGTTCAGAACTCTGGGGTCCACTGAAGGTTTACATCTTCCAGGTGAAGGCTGGCCTGTACTCCAAGGTTCATTTCACTCAACAGCCGGATTTATTCCAGTCACAGGTATTCCTTCTTCTTTGACAGTTTCCCGATGAGCAACTCTACACCACAATATTTGTTTTGCACGGTATTTGCAAAGGACAGAGAACAAAGGGAATTCAGGTACCTCCTATTTAAGCAACCTATGCTTTAACCCCTATCAGCTGCGTTTAATCCTAGGAAGAGCCACAGAAGTTGGCCATCTGTGGCTGCTAAAGTTTCCCCATTGGTGCAAAATTCCTTACCTGTGGCTAGGTGACTTCTGCAGGGTTAACTGGCTGAGGCCCTTCCTTGCTCCCTCAGCCTGTCTTCACCTCTGAATCCAGACAAAGATTGAGCCATTCAAGCGGACAGACACACACATGCACATAGGCAAACACACAGGCACACACACACACACACACACACACACACGCACACACCCCTCCTCACATATATGTACACATACACAAAGTGATAGACAGGCTCAGAAAACACTTGGGAAGGTCTTAAATACATAATGTAGACTGATCTTTGGTACATGGGTAGCTTATGACAAAACACAAAAAAGCAAGCAAAAGTAAAAAAGAATGTTGAAATGTTTAAAATAACACATTCCAGAGAGTAAGGCAGAATTTTTTACACTCAAATATCCAATTATGAACAACAATAAAAACAAAATCATATCATAAGACACACCACATACTAAGGAAAATAAATCAATGAAAATTTTCTGCTAAAAATTTCCTATATGAAGACTGTATGAGACTTAGAGGGATGAATAGGGGTGACTATGATCAAAATACATTGTATAGTATACGAATTTCCCAAAAAACTAACTAAAATATATTTTTAAAATGTGAAAGTTGAAAAACAATGAATCAAAAATGATTTTTAAAAAAAAAAGCTTGAAGATAAATGAATCACAATCTACTCAGAATGATGGGTTGCATTAAAAAACAGTAGAAAGAAATATATACTTAGAAATTTTTGCACTGAAAAAATGATCTCAGATAAACAATCTAAATTTACAACTTAATGAACTAGAAAAAGAGCAAACTCAATTCAAGGCTAGCAGAACGCAGTAAATAATAAAGTTTACAGCAGAAAAACATAAGAGAGAGAGAACAATAAAACTAAAAGTTGATTTTTTTAAAAATATATTTTCCTTGGGACCTCCCCTCAAGCTGGATCCCACTTTGGGCCTGTTGCTGGACCTCTTTTCCTCAGGTTCCTCTCTATTTCCACCCCTGCAATTCTTTCAAACAGGAACAATTATGTGTCAGAGTTTTGACTGTGGGATGCCAGCCCCCTCCCTCATTTGATGCCCAGTTTTCCTGCCTAAGGTGGCCCCTACAAGTTCCCTCTCCTTACTGTCAGGCATTTCATCTAAGGTCCCTCCGTTTGTGTCCTGAGAGCCTCTCACCTCCCAGGTCTCTGTCACTTCCCAAGGTTGCCTGTTTCCATTCTTTCTGCTGGCCCTCCAGAAGATCCAACAAGCAGCTGAAAGAGTCAAATGCAGATATTTGCACCCAACCAATGGACAGAAGCTGCTGACCCCTGTGGTTGAATTAGGGAGCGGCTGAAAGAAGCTGAGGAGGAGGGTGACCCTGTAGGAGGACCAGCAGTCTCAATTAACCTGGACCCCCAAAATCTCACAAACACTGGACCAACAACCATGCAGCACATACCAGTTGATATGATGCCCCAAACACATATACAGCAGAGGACTGCTGGGTCTGGGTTCAGTCAGAAAAGATGCACCTAACCCTCAAGAGACTGGACGCACCAGGGAGTTCAGAAGTCTGGTTGGGTGGGGGTGAGTCAGGGGGACATCCTCGTGGAGACAGGGGGGTAAGGAGGAGGTATGGGATGTAGAACAACAAGATGGGGAGGGAATGAAATCTGGAACGTAAAAATAAATAAATAAATAAATAACAAAAATTTTAAAAAAAGAAAGTTGAAAACCATTAAAAAAAGATATTTTGACAAGATTTTAGTCAGATAAACTAAAGAAAAAAATATTCTGTCTCCAGTTACAGAAAGCCAAGTGAAAAGTGAAATCACAGAGAGTTTCTCTGGGGACAGAGTTAGGAGAGCGCACTGTGGACCCACACAGCAGCAAGCCATAACCTAGGGGAGGAAGACAGAGTGCAGAGACAATAGCCAAATCAGTGGACGAAGGAATGACAGTGAATCAGAGAAATACAAAGATATCAGCCTACTGACAGAAACAGGTCCTGAAACCACGGGCTTCGCTGGTGAACTATGACAAACATTAAAAATAGCAACAAAATCCAACACCGCTCTTTCTAAAAAAATTATACCATAAACTAAAACAAAAGCAAAACAACCTGCAAAGGCCAGAGACACTTCCAACTGGAGAAATGCTGGGGTCAGGGTTAGTGTGATATGGTCAGGCCAGCACACGACTGTTGTAGAAATTTCTAATCCCAATATAAAAACTTGAGCAAAAAAATGCAAAGAATCTGGCTTGTTTAAAATGGGCTATCTGTACGTCCATGTTTACTGAGGCTCTGTCAACAATACCTAGGAGATGAAATTATGTTATGTGTCCACCAGATAGATAACAACAATCCAATACGTAGACACAATGGAATTCTCTTCAGCTGTAAAATAAACTTTCACTAAGAAGATTCCAGGAATATGGACAGAAGAAGAAAACATACTGAGTGATGTAAGGCAGACCAGGACAGACAAATGCCATATGCGCTCTTGTGTGAAGCCAGGCTTCAAATATTTAAATTCCTGTATTTAAATGTGAGTGTCTATTGAGGTCAAAAGGCAGGGAAGGAGCCATGGGGGGCAGTAAAGGAGAGACAGAAGCACTGGGAATCCGAAAGTGAAAGGAGACGGGCAGGAAAACACTTACACAGGGTTGGCTGCAGGAACTGAGCAATGCAGAGACCAGCGGAAACTCAGGATTATTATAAAGACATATACAAACCCCCAAAAACAAGTCACAAAAAAATGCTAACAGCAAGATAGAACATGGAACAGAAGAAGCATCTTTTGTGGGTAGATAATGCAGACCCCAGAAGTCACAGGCATTTATGCAAGAATCCAATAGCTTATGGGATGGCCTCTTAAAAGCTGTTGGCCAGAGGCCTCTCTCAGAGGCTCC
>NW_022196905.1:165227870-165231001 GCF_008632895.1 Mastomys coucha | reverse complement strand
AAAGGCCATGGCCTATCGCCATTTCTCTTGGTTGCCCACTAAAACTAGATGGTAGTGCCCTATTGCTGAAGGTAACATGCACCTTGATTTCAACACACAAAGGAGTCAGGATAGAACTGGACTGGACACTGCCTGCTCGCTCCCTTCTTCTCCAGTGTTGGACAGTGATGTGGAGAACACCATGGGAGAAACCTTATCAGCAGTCTCACACAGCTGAGGGCAAGACATGCTCTCTGGGGCAATCATAATATGGGTATTTGGGGAAGTATAAATTGACTTATGGTTTGCTTTGAGATCCACTCCACAGATGGGAACACACATCTGGCGCTAGAGATCTAGTCAAAAGCCCATGGCTGAAACCAGCTATATAACTCAGTGCTAGATGCTGAGCCCAAGAATTCACATGTGACCCCCCAGGAGACATATGATGAAAACAGAGAATAGATTTCCCCTAACTCTCCTCCACCCACCACATGTATGTTGTATGTGTACCCACAATAAAAATTTTAAAGCATATGGCTGGAGGGCATGGGCCCAAAGGGGGAACATACCACTGCTATTTACATGAATTAGCATGTTTCAGGCTGTCTTCTAAATATTTATGTTAATATCATTATACCAGCCAGTGCAACTCTCATCTTGGGGCAAGGAACTCTCTTTAGGAAAGGACCATAGATAATACTTATATTTGGTCAAAGTACTGAGAAGAAGTGATGACCACAGCCTTAAACATGACGTCTATACCATGCTTCAATCTCCCAAGCCCCAAGGCACATTGCAGAAGACAGAGGTAAAGGAATTTGGGAGCCCGAGGATGGGCAAGAGCATTGTGAGAAGCTGCCACCCAAACATGGCACTGCCATTGCAACCATGGACATACATCAGCTATGGGATACAGATAGAGGAGATGCCCGTCTGGCCCACCCTTTCCCAGAGAACTAATGACTGGCCATGGTTTCTGGGAGGAGTCATTTTCTCTAATGATGCAATGACTGAGGAATGATAAAGACAAGGAGGAAGAGGGTTTCAGAAAGGGAGCCCCAGAAAGTAACTGGGTGACTATAATCCCAATAGACTGTCTATCTTCATGAAACTGAAAAACAGAGAAGATGATGGGAAGCAGAAGCAAAGAGACATGAAGAGCTGCGCTGTGAGGCGTGTAATTAGCGTACATGCTAACCATCAGGAAAATACAAAGCAAAACTCAAAAATTCGTTAGCATTGCTACTTTTTAAAAACAGGCAAAAATTACATTTTCAAAGATATAGAAATATGCAGATTCCTGTGTTTTGCTGGAAATATGAAACAGTGCAGGTAGTACAGTAAAACTTTTCAAAACACTCAAAACAAAGACCCTATCACCCAGAAATTCTACTCTGCACCTGCTTAATCTAAAGGGCTGGGAGCAAGTCTTGATGAGTTAGGTACCAGGGCAGGCCTGTGTGTAACTGAATTTCACAGTAACTGAAATGTGGATGGCATCTGAGAGCCCATAGCTAGAAGAATGGATCCATGTAATGATATGTTTCGTCTCGAAAAAGGAGTTTATGACATACACTATACATGAATGGACCTTAAGCATACTGCATCACTCAGCAGAATGCAGCGGCTCATTCACAGAGGAGACGGCCACTGGGCCATTCTACCGGCACAAGGTACTCAGTGCTCAGGGTTTGGGACTGCAGGTAGAGCTGTGATGCTACAACCCGCCATGGAGGAGATGATAATTTCCTGAAGCAGCATTACCAAAGCCAGTTCACATGCCTGTGGGTTGGGTTATGAACACCACAGGCTCCAGCAGTACCAGCAGCCTCAGCGGCCTCAGCGATGGGAGCAAGAGGAATCCAAACACTGGACCCAGAGATACATTGCAGACATAGGCTGAGTGTGGCCTCCTTGCTTTTAACTTTACCATAAAAACTAACTAACTAACTAATAATTAATTAATCAAAATCCTTCATACATTCATATAGTTGAAGTTGCTAACAATATTAATAAGAAGCCTGAGGTCATCTCTTTTTTGCTGGTGTTATCGATTATTTTATTTGTGTGTGTGTGTGTGTGTGTGTGTGTGTGTACACTCATGCATATGCACATGTGTATTTGTTTGCAGGTGCCTGAAGAGATACAGAGTCTAGAAATCTCAACACACCCCCCCCCAGAGCCAGAGTGGCAGGCAGTTGCAGGCACTTGTACATCTCAACTGTAGAGCCATCTCTCATCTCTCTAGATCTTTGAAGTAATCTTCTTAGAGAGAAAACCCGAGGGCCCGTGGTGAGGGGTGAAAAGAGACCTGTTCTTAGTCTCTCATTAAGTTTTCCATTGTCTTTATAAAAATCGAGACTCTAGTAAATCTTACCTCCAGCTGAAAATGTCTTGAAATTCCATCCTGTCTTACGTGTTAAAAGCATTGCCAGGGAGAGTGTAAGTACATCTAATTTTCAATGAATGCCGAGTCATGATGATGATTCACCTGACTTATGTGAATAATCTATGCTTCAAAATGAATCCTGTATATTCTGCAGAATTAACTAGAGTTGTTCGCAGGTCCCTTAACAAGTAGCTGAATACAGAAGTATTCATACTGGGCAGTCACAAGCTATTACAGGCTGTGTCAAGGCAATATCAGAGATGGGCGAAAGAGATTCTATGCTCTTGACGAAGCCCTAGGCACTATCAGATAGCATTAAGGATGGCATGTACAAGGATCCTAGATAGTAGGTGGTCTGCCGCCGAAGAAATATGACTTGTGAAAGGCAAGCTTCGAATATGTCCAAGCTAGCAAGGAATCATTTGCTTTAATGAGGACTTTTCTGGTTAACTCAATGACTGCCATTCTTCCAACAAATGTTTCTTGATTCTTCTCACAAACTTACATGCTATTCCATGAATTACCAAGATAGACACAGTGGTTCTCCAAGGAAAACGACACCCTGAAGGTACATGTCGGCAATTAGGTATAGCAAGGAAGAACCGGGCAGAAACCAGATGTTATGAACATGAAAATGACAGAGACTATATTTCTAGGAGGAAAGTCAAGTTTTACAAAAGACTTGGTTGCCTGTTGAGACTAGAAAGCAAGCAGACTCTGAAATCCAGAGCCTGCAAGCAGGGAAGGTGGGTGTACTGGC
>NW_022196905.1:165166225-165227552 GCF_008632895.1 Mastomys coucha | reverse complement strand
ACTAATACAGTGGGAGTAGCTATATAAGCAGGGATAGTAATCCAAGGCAAGTTTAGAAGACACAAGGTATGGACAGCCATGAACAAAGGAGCCACATATCCAAAAGTAGGTTTTGCAAAAGAGGTATTTGAAATACAAAGCAAAGATGAGCTGGAACCAAGTCAAGCAGAACCATAGATGCCACAATAAGATCTGTGTAATGGACTTGTTGGGGACCGTCAAGATTTCTGCAAAGAGAAAAGAAATCTGTTTGATGTTTATTGAATCAGAGCAGCACTTCCTTTTAAAATAACAGCATCTTCTAGCTGAACATTTAGAGCTGAAGTATGAGATTAAAAGCCAGCACCAGGGCTTGGGGTAGGAAGTTCTTGGGACCATCGCCCAATATAAAGACACAAGAAGTTCACTTAAGCCACAATGCCCCCAAGTTGCTATGTCCTGGGGAAAGTTTACTTGTATTGCACTTGAAATGACATAATTACATTTGGGTCCCAAAGAGGACCAGGCTCTTCCTTTCAGAAAAGCTTTTCAATGGTCCCATCATCACTGGCCTTAGGGGAGATGCTAAAACACAAACCACATAGAAGGGAATAATAAAACATATTTTGTACAGGACCAAACCAAGATCAAATTACTGATAAAATCTCGAGTATGTAATGGATATTCAAAATTGGTTTACATTTTTAAAGAGCATGGAAATTACAGAGCAGTAGTCGATGAGATCAGTTCAGAGGCAATTTCCCCCAAGAGTTTCTGGGAAAGAGTTCTTGTCAGTTCTTTGGTAAGGAGGGACTGCAGACTGCTATGAAAACCCATGGCCTATGCTTGTACATGGTTGTCAAGGAAACCAAACACTGCTTCTGTCAGAGGGCAGACATGATCATATGCAATGCACATCTTATGAATTCTATGAAGTAACAAGAGAATAATCACTCTAGGTGGAAGTGTCTACTGATTGCTGCCATTGAGGGGACTCTGTATATTCCAAGCAGGATCCCCGGGAAACATTTGGGAGGGCAAGTAAAATGATTGATTGCTACAGGGCCATTATAAAGGCCTCATTGTGCCAGGACACAGCACACTTTGCAGTGGCTAACAACAGTAAACTTTGGCTCTATGCTTGCATATCTAAGAGAGGGAAACTGGGAATGTTACAGTTCTTTCATCTGAAACCTAGTGATGCTCAACAGGTAGCACCAGAGGCAAAGGGAGAATATAACTGTGTAAGATGATGATTTCAGTAGGGAACAGGGTACACTGAAGTGGGAAGTTTAGAGCAAGATACTTGATATTAGGAAAAAATGGAGAATGAGCAGAAAGGCCAGAGCCTAAGACTTAAAGACTATGACCCAAGTATATTTCACTCAGGTATGAAAATGGCACAGTGAAACCTACTATCTTTTGTTACTAATATAGACTAATAAGATTACTCTTTAAGGCAAGTATCAGTTTATATAAAAGTTTCCAGAATTATCATAAAATTTTAAATGAAATACACATTTAATTGCCATAATATACTTAGCAATAAAAGGAGGCTGATTTCATGAATTTTAGAGTAATAATTTGGAGTAATAAAATACAGTATTTTTTACTGAGAAACTATAACATAAAATTCTGACATTCCCTTGTTTTCAGTTGTTCAATGCACTTACTTAAATAATGCTATGCTCAAAAATTTATAACATAACAATTACTAATTTAATCTTTAATAAGAATCCCAGATGTTCATATTTCAGACATTGAGAGCCTCGGGTGTATTTAAATAATAAATTAAGAGCTAACTTTACAAAATATTACTGTTGTTTATCATGTTAGGAGAATAGCAATAAATTTTAAGTTCAGGAGCTGGTATGGCATTTGGTCTTCTGGGTTTTGCCACTTTTGTCTCTCAGATGTGCAGACAGTTGATGCTATGGGTCAAAGTAACCCACAGACACAGAATTTATAAAGACGACAAATTCGTACAGAAAGCAGATCACAATAAACACCCTAATCAACTCCCAAAAGTATAAGAATCACTCAAGTACAAAGTTTACAGAGGAGGAAGGGAACCCTGCCAGTAGCTGCAAGAGAACCCTGCCTGTAGTTGCATTGATGCTTAGGAAAGAACTTAGCACTCTGCTGGAATTCAGTATTTGCATCATCAATTAGCCAATGAACATGGAAGTGAATTTTATTTTATTTTTTCAGCAGATAAACTTTGATCATTTTAAATGGGATAATTTCCATTTGTGAAATGTTTTACTGCACTGCACACTGTAAGGCAAAATTTAGGATCCCAGCCTCCTCCTACCAAATGGCACTAAAGCCTTCATGTAAAAGCAGAATGCAGCAAACACTGCCATCCTAGCCCTCAGGAGGCAAAGACAGGAGGATCCATAGCTTCACTGGCTAGCATGGCCAAAGTGATAAAATCAGTAACCATTGTAACCTAAAGATTACAGAGCCCGTAGAGTTTGGCTTTTGAAGACCCAAAACTCTTTGTTTCCTTGGAAGGACTTCCATAGGTAGTTGACTAAAAGGACCACTCAGAGAAGGTGACTCAGCATTTATCTGACCAAGCTGGGGACAACCTGAATTTCTCATCAAATCTGATGGCCTAGGCACAAACTCTAACTTATCACCACTCAAAACTACAAATTTAAAAGACAACAGCAAAACAACTGAGTTGTATGAGTGAGTTCGGTGATGAATCTGAAAATGAAGATACCAAATACACACTGTATCTGGTGTGTATCTGGGGTTTAATGAGTGCCTGTTAGATAAGAAACAAAAGAGATGACCTTAGTCAGACAGGATAGAAAATCGGTATCTTCTGATTAGTGAGAATAAGACATCATCCTTACACATTTCATAAAGATTTCCATCAAAATGGCTCAATATTTATGGGAGAGACCTTCCCATAGCCCATAATCACACAATTTACATAACTTAATGCTTAGTGCATGAAAACAGTCCTCACATACCACTGAGCTTGACTGAGTCAATAAAACATATGAGGATAGTTTTAAAAATGATTGTGATTCTCTGACCTTGGCTGGCCTGCTGTAAACTGCCCACTATAAAAAAAGAAGAAAAAATCATGAATAAGGTGGGAGAGGGGTGACCTGCTGAGCACAGAGCAGCACACCAACATGATGGAGGAAGAAACAACTTCCACCTCCTGAGGTCAGGTGTTTTCTCTCAATGTGGCCGTGACCCCAGAACCTCTCTATTCTTGGAATTGCTCTCTCTACATCAGTCAGCAGGAAATTATTGAGAATAACATTTACACAGTTAGTATTTGTCAACAGCCGCTGTGAGGAAGGCAATACAAATATGAAAGGCAGGATGGTTTCTCCTGAGGCATTGGGGGTCAGAGAAAAAAAAATCACAGTTGCAAATAATAAATACATTGTAAGCTTATAGAGAGACAAGGCAGCCAGCCAAGGGAGAATGGCTGAAGATGAAGCCCATAAAGGGATGGCTTTGCAATTTAGACAGCTCCTCTGTGAGGTGGGTGGGAATGAAGCAAAATGAATTAGGAGAACAAGTTCTTATTCTTGACAAAACACCTAACAGAAAAATAAAAACTTAATGCAGTAAGTTATTTATCTGAACTGAGTGCCTCAGTGTTCAGTCTGTGGTTCCTTGGCTCCACGTACTTGGGCAGAGCATCATGAGTTAGTTGGTAGGAGTGACAAAGGGAGTCCTTTACTTCTTGGCAGACAAGGGGCCTATAGAAAGGGATGGAAACAAGATACAGTCCTCCATGGACATGGCCCCCCTGGCACCCTTTCTCCATCTAGATCCCACCCTTCACTCTTCACCTCTCCAAATTATGAATCCATCATGGATCAATCTACTTATTAGATCAGAGCCCTCCCGATTAAACTATATATGGAAATGCCTTCAGGCACAGCCAGAGATGTACTTTACTAATCTCTTTGATATTTCTTAATCCAGTTAACAATCAAAATTATTCATCACAATCAGGAAGGGTACGATCAAGGGGAATGCCTCAACCAAGATTCAACACTCTAACTTGGAGGAGGAAAGAGTTCTCAAGCTCCAGTCCCTAAAGCAGCAGCTAAGGACAGATAGTTCATTATTCAAGGGCAAGGAGGAGGTGAGTGTGGCCCCTGTTGGTAATGTTTCAGGAATAAATGTGTAACAAAAATTAGACTTTTTTCCAAAGAGGGAGAAAAGAATACTTGGAAGTTTGGGGGGTGTTAGGGAAGTAGAGGTAGATCTGGGAGGAGTTTGGGGGAGGAATGAAGATGACTATGATAAAAATACATGGATGAGGTAGGGGTTTCCAGAGGGGAAACTGGGAAAGGGGATAACATTTGAAATGTAAATAAATAAAATATCCAATAAAAAAATCTCAAATTGTTGTTGTTTTCTTTTTTCAATAAAATGGTTCAGAGAAGGTATCAGAATGGACAGGACTAACTTATAAAGTGAAAATATGGGTGAATTCTAGAGTGTCTGTGAGGGCACCCAGTTACCACAGTATCTGTAGGAGCACCCAGTTACCAGAGTGTCTGTGAGGGCACCCAGTTACTAAGACTAGAAATACAGAGCACAGGCTTAGCTTCGGTTAGATGTATGTCATGTGTGGCCCTTCCAGATGGAGAGATCATGAAGTGTTTGCATACACAGGTCTGGAAGCAGGAAGAACATCTGAAAGTCAATAGGGCAGTGACAAGGATCAGTGTAGTGACCGAAGACGACTAAGAGAGAAGGGAGAGGTCAGACGACTTGGGCAGAGAGCCAAGAAGACTCTCTCACTGGTTCTGTCACTAGCTGTCAGCCCCAACCCCAGCCATTTCTCCAGAGGCCAGAGGCCACACAGACAAATGAATGAGATGGGCATCCAGCAGAAGAAGTGAAATTGAAGGAAGGTCCAATCATATACACACAGGCTGCGCACCTTACTATGGACTAACATCCTCACATACGCATGGTGCATTAAATGGGCTGAATTTATAATGCAATTAATAGCCCTACCCACTGCACGTGGAGCTTTACATGGCACCCTTGGCAACAGCGTATCCTCAGCACAGTGCACCCTAGCCAACAGCACACCCTGGGCACAGCGCACCCTGGGCACATCATTAGTCGTTAAGCCTTGAATACTAACCGTTCACTGCTGCCCAGCACAGCAGGAGAGCAAGACTCTGTTATCACTAGCCATGACGGAGAAAATGTCACGTTCAAGTTTAAACATCACCACTGCAAATAAATTGTAAGTAGAATTGTGATTTAAAAAAAAAAAACTGCCTTTGTCTGTACCACAAAGAAATCTTATCCTCGGTCAAACCATTGATAATCCGAGCAGCATTCTTACAGAAGTTGTGGAGAATTAAATCAATTGCCACCTGTACTGTTTTTAAACTATACTAGGTAGCCTACTTACTCTATCTTCTGTTTTGTTTCTTTTTCTTTTTTCTTTTCTTTTTTTTTTAAGAAGAGAACATGAGTGTGTGCAACAAAGAAGTAAACATTACAATGAATGTAAAATGTTTAGCTTTGGTGCTAGAAGTACAGGTGACAGTGGATAGTCTTTTGATAACGCCAGTTACTAATCTATCTACCCCTAGGACTGCCAGGGCTAGGACATCAGGAAGAACCAGCAAAGACTAGTCCAGGGGAGAGGAGACAAAAATACAGTGAAGAAGAAAGGAGGCATTTTAGGATGGGGAGCAGTAATGAGGAAAAGATAAAGGTAGCCCTGGAGTTAGAAGCTGGCCTGAAAGAACAGGAAGTTATGGATGTAAGTCTAAACCACTGAAGAGGTATAATAGCAGGTGAAAGACTGCAGAGGAGACTGGGGATACAAACAGGCATTGGTCCGAATGGGTATAAAGACCATTCCCTTGTTCTCACGAGGCTAACGTTTGGAGAATGACTACTACGCTTCTCGGAGAAGCAGAAACACACAAGCTGAGACTCTACCGCAAGTCTTGAGCTAGGAGGTAGAATACCTGTCCCCATGGGTGTGAAAGTGGAAGTGGTCAGACAGCAGCCAGGGGTCTGGCTAAGGAGTAAGACTGAAGAATATAGCAAAATGGAGGGTCAGATGGTTTCTGTGGATATTGAGCCTGGCATAAAAGGAGCAGTGTTGCATGAAGGTAACAAATGGACTAGCGATAAGGCCGGGGCAGTGGGTTCTACTGCCATGGATCCAAGGCTCCACGCATAGGCATTGGAAACCAAGGCTGTACTTTTAAAAAATAGCTGGAGGGTATGATATTTAAGAAAAGTGGGTATGTAAAATGCAATTTGAGGCTGGGTACCATGCTATCAAGCACACGGGAGACTGAGGCAGGAGTCACAGTACATGAAGATAGCAAAGGTGCCCTGCTGCAGAGTGAGACCTTGCCCTGAAGAAAACAGATGTTAAAAAAAATTGGTAAGAATGTGCTGCAATATAGCTGTTATGGAAAATACAAGAAGATCTGTTTGCAGGTTGGAAACAGAATTATTTTATGATCCTGCAATCTTAGCACTGATTGTATAGTCAAAAGAGTTAAAATAACTATATCAGGCTGATACCCGCATCCAGTGTTTATGTAGAAGTTGTCACAAAACTCAAGCTATGCCATCAACCAGGGTGCTTACCAACACAAGGATAATGTGAGATGTACAGAAATACAAATATAAAATTAATGGATAGATAGATAGATAGATGCATTTGTACATGCATGCACATCTGTGTATATGTAATGGAATGATGTTTAGCCAACAAAAATGAAATCCAGTCTTTCTTAGCAATGCAGATAGAAGTGGAGACATTATTGAGTGAAATAAGACAAGCATAGAACGACAAATAGCATAAGTTCCCATTCATGTATGAAAATTAAAAAAATCAATCTCAGAACAAAGCAAGACGTGGCTACAGAGTCATCAATACACAGTTGACAGGATTCTAGATTTCTGTATCTATATTTCAGTTCTAGATTCTGGTAGCAGAGTGGCCACAGTATGTTCTACAAAGTCCTACGAGATGTATAAAAATAGGCAGAAGCGTCCACATCCCCACACAGGAGTGGCTACTATGGGAGGAAAGTGTTCATTCCTCTGATCTGATCACCACGCATGTGATACGCATGGAATGATTACATCATTCTCCACAAGTCTGCATAAATCCTATTTCTTGGCAAAATCTGTAAGTAAAATCCATTAATTCACCCCTGAGGCATCCCATCAGGCAGCAAAGACACAGTGCCTTAAAAGGTCTAGTTATCAGAATATACAAAATAGACTTTTTAAAGGGGTTCCAAAATATGGAAACTGCAAAAACTGCTATTTCTAAATGCTTAATTAAATATATACAAAATGTATCATTATGTCAACTTCATTAATTGTTAAATTTAGTGCTCATAAACCTTGCATCTCATTTAGAAAACAATCTGTATGTTGGATTCCCCCACTTTGCAAAAATCCCTGAGTAAGCTCAATGGTTGTCAGGAAGTTGCAGCCAGTTGTAAATTATATTAGTTTCCCACAACCAAGGATTTGAAAACACAATTATCATAATTCTTTCAAATAGTTATAATAAAATTTTATTTAATGTGGAACACGGTGAATGCTAATATTCTCGATATGATGTTTGCGAGGATTCTAGGAACCTTCCAGGCAAGGTTTCTACTCACATGGAACAGGGGTCCTAGAAAGTGGAAGACATGGGACTGTGGAGGAAGGATACCATGAGAGGAAGTGAGCAAAGGAAGGAACCCCAGCATCCCAGCAAGGAAAACAGAATCTTCAAGAAATGTGAGCAGTCTCCAGGGGAGGAACTGACCAGCAGACAACTCAGGTGCTGCCACTATCAGAGGAAAACTCAAGGTGCCTTTTCAAAAGAATGCCTTTGAATCCCTAAAGCAAAGAGCAAAGAGGGGGAGTTATGCTAAAATGCTTGCCTAGTGTGGTGACAAGATGGCTCCCCATAGGCTAATGTATTTGAACACTCGGTTCTTAGTAGTTTTAGAAAGATTTATGGAATGTGGAATTGTTGGGGAGAAGTGATAGAGAGACCTACTCTTCTCTCCCCTTTCCCCAATCTCCTCTCCCCTTCCTTCCTCTCTCTCTCTCTCTGTCTCTCTCTCTGTCTCTCTCTCTCTCTGTCCCTCTGTCTCTCTCTGTCTCTCTGTCTCTGTCTCTATCTCTCTCTGTCTCTCTGTCTCTCTCTGTCTCTCTCTGTCTCCGTCTCTGTCTATCTCTCTCTCTCTTTCTCTCTCTCTCTTCATTGCCTCCAACTTGCAAATAAGATGGAAGCTCTCAGCTACAGCTACTACTTCAGAGACACGCTATGTTTCTCACCATGATGGGCATGGACTCACCCTCTAAAACTATTAGCAAGGCCCCAATTAAATGCTTTCTTTTACAAGTTGCCTTGGTCATGGTGTCTCTTCACAGCAATAGAAAGGCATCTAAGACACTAAATACCCATAAGGTCCTGGGCTCTATGTTCAACGCTGCAGGAAAACAAAACTCAATCCACAGCATTACCTAAGCACAAAAGAACAATTACATGGAAATGAAGCTGTCATAGTATTTAATGCTTTGCAATAGAAGGGTAGAGGAACATATATCCCACTTTATAAAGTAACAAAACCTAGCTGGAGCGTAGTGATATTTTAAGCTATCTTTAACAACAGCAAGGTGAATCTGAAATTCTTTTGGTTGTGGTCACCAACTATCAGTGGTTTGTTGTTTGTATTTATAATGTAATGAAATAGTCTCAAGAGTATGGTGAACATAAAGATGTAGTTCTGTCTTCCTTCCAATCTGTGTTCACAGAGTAGAATTCTACCAAGACTTCTGCTAAACAGCTGTGCTTTGGCTCCTTTGCAAATACAATTGATAGTTGAGTTGCAAATGCTAAAAACATGAAATGATTGGACAGAAATGTTTACTGATATTACAAAGACAGTAATTCTCATAATAATTCTCAAATAGCTTTCCACCTCTCTAATAGAATCATTGCACCTGTCTAGGGCAAGCTATTTAAGGTGATTTCATCCCTTTCAGCAGAACTTCATTTGCAGAACACTAATTTTTGGTAAATACATAGATGTATGTACATACAAACACAAAACTTGCTTCCAAACTTAAAACAGTTTCATGGACTGAAGATGAACCACAAAGAACAAAATATAAAAAGCAGTAGAGATAAGGAACACAATCATAAAAGGGCCATGAAGACTTAGAAAATGTAGACATAGACACAGGAAATTATGCTAAGTATCACATCTTACCAAATCTGTGTTAATGAAATAAGGAAATTACCTTTCTGCCCATCAAACTGACAATCAGTAAGAAGATTAATTATATCTAGGTTTTGCATGCATGAAGTAAAATATAGGTCATCATACATTCTTCATGGGAATATGAGTCAGTACTGCCTTTCTGAACAGCAACCTGGTAATGGATGGTAGATAAATGCATAAATAATACAGAAGTAGATGGATAGGTAAAGAATCGGTGATAGAAGAAAGTTGATAGATAATAAACAGAGAAAGATAGACAAATAGATATGTAGGTACATATGCAAATAGATGACAGATGATGATGATGATAGAGAGATAGATAGATAGATAGCCAGATGATTGATAGATAGGAAGATAAACAGATGATAAATGATAAGATAGATAATTGATAGCCAAATAGATACATGGTAGATAGAAAGATAGATAGATAGATAGATAGATAGATAGATAGATAGATAGATAGATCAAAGTTCACAAAAGTATGCATACACACTCCAACACACCAGCATGTCTCTGTAAAAATGTATAAGTAAACAAAATATAGTGAAAAATTGTAAATATAATTTTTCACTTAAGGACACTGGTCAAATAGATTATGTAATAAACATTCAACAAGTACAGAAGTAAGAATTCCACCAAAGAATTTTAGGGATTAATTTTAAAAAGTAAAATAAAACCTATCTGCCTCAATCCTCCCAGGCTACAGGGAGCACCACAGAAGATAAGACAGAAAGAACACAAACTGCAAGTATTCCTAGCTGCTGAGTCATCTCTCCATCCTGTCTCTTTATTTCAGCATTATTGATTGTTGTAATTCCATGTCTGCTTAATAAGATGGCTATGTGCTTTTATAAATATACCCTACATAAACTCATAATAAATAGAAGAGCTTATTACTTACATGCAAGTATTTTGTAGACAGACATTTCCTTACCAACCTACCATACTATTAAGGATTTCACAAAAAAAAAAAAAAAAAAAAAGGATTTCACACATACTGGGTTTTAATATTCAGATAACATAAATAAAACAATTCAGAGAAATTAAGAAAGGAAATAAACTTATTTCTATTAGGATAATAATGACTTGCTTTCAGTTTCAACCAAAGGCCAACTTCTTTGAAGGGAATTTTTAAATAATCAAGGTTTTTCTCCTTAATAAAAATGCATGGCTTTAACACACATTTAATTGGGTCTGTTGAGTTCTTACTGAAAGCAGTAACCTGGGATGGCAGCTGAGCACAGACCTTCTGGCCTGATTGTAGCCTGATGGTTGCACAGTGTCAGGGAGAAATCCAGGCATCTGCTTTGAAGCTCTCCTCACTGTGGGTGTGCACTGAGCATCCTCCAATGGCGACCCAGTCTGTCTGGCAATGCACACTGACAGGTCTGGCTCAGATACCAGGGTCAGGCTCTCCTTCATTCATTCTTAGTCTGCCAGACGCCAACTCTCCACTCTTGGATTCTGAGTGCCATAGCATGCCCACAGCTGGCTCATTTGAGCCCTGCCTCAAGAACCTCAGCACTGAGAAGGGACCTGGAGAAGGAGCAGCCATTTCCAGCTATGGAGCTACAGGTCACAGCATTCTCCTCATTCAGGCACTGTAAGAGCTAGGCCACACATAAGAAGGGGATTTTCCAGAATGAATTAATTAAAGGTAAAATAACTTTGCTTCCTATAGAGGTGAACACTTTAGAGAGGATAAGCAAGCTCATAGGAAGTGTCCTAGATCAAGGCCTGTCTGGTTTGATAGATCAGGGTTCACCATAGTGAATTCCTGGAGCTCCATACTGGACACGGCAAGCTAAGGTTGCTACGCCTAGCAAGGGACTCCATGAAGAGGTCTGCTTAAAGTTGAGAGTATAGTGAGCGATGGCAGCAAGGGGGGGCAAGGCATGAGCCACCTGCAGATCCCCAGCTGGCCTGCTATCAAGCCCGTTTCTTTTTATGATTCTATAAATGTCACAAATAAAGAAAATGTGATATTCCCCATGGTCCATCACACTTGACCTAAGAAAGTACAAGACATGAGTCAAGTCCTTCATTGTCCTTCACATGGTCACAAGGCCACACTTAGCTCTAACTCAAGAATGGATGAACAACATCCTGCCCCAGTCTAGACTCAGGTTCCCGATATCCATAGTGTCCATGACAACTCTTGATACCACGTTATTTTGGGGATGACGAAAAGATGAAAACCTTCAGCATTGGTATTTTGAAATTTCCATCTAATTTTTAACACTAAATAGCCCTCAAATAGGGACTATAATTGTTCCCCATCAAGACACTGAAGTTTCATCTCATGAGAAAATGAACCATCTAAGACACTGGTGCTCAACCTGTGGGTCATGACCGCATTTGGGGTCCACAGACCATTTTACAGGCGTTGCCTAGGACCATCGGATTGTAGTTTTCATATTACAATTCACAGCAATAACAAAATGACAGTTATGAAGTAGCAATGAAAATAATTTTATGGTTGGGGTGTCACCACGACACAAAGAACTGCATTAAAGGGTTGTAGCATTTGGGAGACTGAGAACCATGAGGCCTAGGGATCCATTGGCTCGATGTCACCATACAGAAATTCATGAGATAATTCATTTATTAAAAAAGAGGATTTGGGAGGCTCCATGACTTTGGAGATCCCAGTCTACAAATGTTAACCCAGCTCTGGGGAGCCACAAGGTGTCACATGGCATTAGCAGGGACACTGCTAAGAAACTGCTCTTACTATATCACCTGGGAAGCAAAAAAACAAAAAACAACAAAAACCAACAAAAACAAAACAAAAAAACAAAAACAAAAATAAAACAACAACAAAAACCAGGGACTGCCCTGAGACCCCACACCCTCTTCCTGATCACCAGGTTTCTCTGGCTCTCCCTATAATCCCCTGGGGCCCACTAATGCCACCCCAGGTACCAAGATTGAACTTTGAGGACCTTAAGACTTAAACCACTGAAATGTCTACTAATGATGGGGCCAAGATCAACCCTTATGTAAGAAAGACGATGTTGTCAACAAATTTTTTTCAGCAAGTTAAAAGCAAAAACAGACTTTAAAGTGAAAGTCAAGAGGCAGAGGCTTCCTGCCGGGTTGGAGTTGGCAGAGGCTTGACCCCAGGGGGAAGCAGCAGGGAAGGGGCCATGGGTGAGGCAAGCAAGGTCAGATGAGCTGGAATCCCAGGATCCAGATCCACAGATCCACAGCCACTGGCGGCCAGGAGTCGGGTGGAGGGGTCGGGGACGGAATACAACCCAATCACTGTTGGCATCGTGACTGGAAGAAGTTAGTAACCAAGTCAAAGAGGCAACAGCAAAAACAAAACAAAAACAAAAACAAACAAAAGCAAGCTTGGGAGGAGAAAAAGTACATTAAGTACATTGAGAGATGATTTTTTTTTTTAAAGAAAATACCTAAAACTTTGCAATTCTGTGGCATCAGGTTCTCCTCTTACCATCTATAAAGAAAACTGCAAAGTCTTATTACCTGTCTTAAAATATGATTTTCAGGCTCATGAGATGGCACAGTGGGTCACTGCTCTTAGCTGTGTAATCCTAGAGACCTGAGCTAGATTCCGGGACCCATATAAAAATAGAAGAAAACTCTCTATAAAGTTGTCTTCTGACCTCCATACCCTGACTACAAACTGTGCATGGCCACACTCACACATCATGTACTCAAAAAACATAGACATAAATAAATATGAATATATCATATAAGAAAATATATATATATATATATATATATATACCACTAGTCCCATTGGCATATGCCTGCAGGTCCAGTGATTGGAAAGCTGAGGTAGGAAAATACTGATTTCAAGGACAACATTGAGAATCTCTATGTAAAACAGAAACAAAGGGAAAAACAAGAAGCCCCACTCACAAATACACTTCACAGAATAGAAGAGATTCCTTTGTGCCTTACACAAAAAGCAAAATATTTCAGCTATTAGCCATTTACGTGTTACCAAAAATGACTCTGAGAAGTCCCAGTCAAATACGGTGGCTCTGGGCCCTCAGCATGTCCCCACTGGCTCAGAGCCAGACCTTCCAAACTCCGCATCTCCCAACAGAGAATGTGATCACCTCATACACGTCTCCACGGTAACTAAGTCCAGCGTTAGGAGTTAACAAAGGGACACGAGGCATCTCACACTGTTCATGACCCAGTGTGCCACCTGGGTACACAAACACAGGCCGCTCAATCTACATTTTACTGAATGTCCAATAATATCTGCTTTATTCCCTATCGTTAATTTGATGTGGATCAGTTAAGCTTCCCCTAGCAGCCCTCACACAAGCCACTTCTTGTGCCCTTTGACTCTACCTGTCATTCCATGTCCCCGCTCCAGCCATTGTCCCTGCAGGACGTTTGCAGGCCCTGGCTTCCTTCCACCTCCTTCTCTCTCTTCAGGGGTTGTCAACAGCACAAACTAAAGACAAACACCTATTCTCAAGCTTAGTGTTCCTCTGACATGTAGACTGGAATCTCCTCATTCAACGTCAGGACGACTACAGTAAAGTGATTTAGATCAAACTAAACCAGGCCCTGGGCCCCCAAAACCCTCTCAGCGAATAGCTCCTGGATCCTGCCACGTAAGAAACCCAACAAGTGCTTCATGGTTTAAAACAGCACCTCCTTATCTAGCCGGTTCATCCAGAGAAGAGTGGGGTGGTCCTGCCAGTCTGAAAACAGCCTAACTGCTACTGTACTGTGAATGTGAAATGTCTTCCTTAGGTTCTTATGTTGGGACACTTTGACCCCATCAATAATGCCATTTTAGGAGGCCTTGGGGCCTTTAGGAGGTGTGACATGGAAACTTAAGGGTTCTTTGGAAAGCCAGTTGTGTTAGAAGGTGTTTTGCTGGGGTAAACATGTAAAGGAGTGTTTTCCTGATGGGGACAGAGGTGAAAGGCTAAGGCAGCCTCATGAAGAAACATTTTGCTGAAGCAGACACAGGAGAAAGGATGTTCTGCTAAAGCATGCACATGAAAGGACACGTGATGAAGGATTCTTCGCTAACAACACACGTGTGTTGGTCTGCCTTACCCTGAGTAGTTGAGCTGTATCTGTTGGGACTCCATAGAGAGAAATGAACCAAAACACTTCTGGTGGTGTCCTGCAGTTTTCCTTGGACTCGGACGGATTTGCAGAGTGATGTCAGCTATGACAGACACATGCTGAGGCAAGACCCGTGGAGGGATATAAATAGAGACTCGACTGCCAGGGACAGAGGCTGAGCTTGGCTTGCTTATAGAGTTAGTTGTGCAGTGCTTGTTGGATTCGTGTCTTTGCCGATCTTCAGTTTACTGAGAGAGGCATGGCCTAGAACTTCTGACATTCCTCCCTGTTCCCTCCTGCAGGACTCATGCTGAGGCTAAGGCCTGGCTGTCTCTGCTAGGTAGTGACACTGCTGTTGATTCCTGTTGGCTATCCCAACTCTACAGAACTGGACTGCTGGTGTATCCATGATGTATTTCCTAGTGGATCGAGCTGCCACTGCTAACCTGTGAACTGAACTGCCAATTTCCAGAAAACACAAATGGGAGTTGCTCCAAAGAATCTTTCTTTTCTAAACAGGTCCACTTCCCCAGAATCCTTTCTTTTCCTCTACATCTGGTGGGTAGTGGTTTAAAAAGGAGGTTAAAGTATTTAAGAACCATCATTAAAAATAGGTTTTGAAATATTAAAGTTACACAGGTGGAGCTTTCTATAGAAATTGACACATGGGGCCTGGCATTGAAGTTTGGAGGCCTGGCCCTATTTCCAGTCTTTTCTCTGCTGCCTGATTTTAGACACAATGTGACCAATCTCCTCTGCCATGCCCACCACCAATGTATGGGGGACATAGCCCCCTGAACCACAAATGAAATAAACCCATTCTCCATTAAGTTGCTTATTGTCAAAGCTACAAGAACAGTTAACTAATATCAATGATCGCTGTGTCTGTACTTGACTGTCTGTCTGGCTCATAGCTAGTTTGGGGGTCTACAGTGCCACTCACCTGCCCAAGGTTGGCATCAGCACTCACGGGGGCCAAGCCCCCACATCAATCATTAATATAGAACGTGCCCCCAAATACTTGCCTACAGGCCAAACTGATGCGAGCAACTCCTCAATTTAATTTTTGTCTTCTGGGTCAAGCTGACAACTCCTACCATCAATCCAACAAAACAGACAATACATCTCACTGGCATAGAGACACTAGTAAGAGCCAGGCCATTCTAGGATCTATGAAGGAAAGAGTAATGCGCAACGTAGGCATGGGCAAGCATGCATACACATAAAATAAAAATAAATACATCTTATGAAATGAAGGAAAGAAAGGAAGGAAGGAAGAAAGAAAGAAAGAAAGAAAGGAAGGAAGGAAGGAAGGAAGGAAGGAAACAAGAACAAAAGAAAGGAAGGAAGGAAGAAAGGAAGGAAGAAAGAAAGAAAGAAAGGAAGGAAGGAAGGAAGGAAGGAAGGAAGGAAGGAAACAAGAACAAAAGAAAGGAAGGAAGGAAGGAAGAAAGGAAGGAAGGAAGGAAGGAAACAAGAACAAAAGAAAGGAAGAAAGAAAGAAAGAAAGAAAGAAAGGAAGGAAGGAAGGAAGGAAGGAAACAAGAACAAAAGAAAGGAAGGAAGGAAGAAAGGAAGGAAGAAAGAAAGAAAGAAAGAAAGGAAGGAAGGAAGGAAGGAAGGAAGGAAACAAGAACAAAAGAAAGGAAGGAAGGAAGGAAGAAAGGAAGGAAGGAAGGAAGGAAGGAAAGAAGGAAGAAAGAAAGGAAGAAAGGAAGGAAGGAAGGAAGGAAGGAAGAAAGAAAGAAAGGAAGAGAAAGAAAAGAAGGAAGGAAGGAAGGAAGGAAGGAAGGAAGAAAGGAAGGAAGGAAGGAAGAAAGGAAGGAAGGAAACAAGAACAAAAGAAAGGAAGGAAGGAAGGAAGAAAGGAAGGAAGGAAGGAAGGAAGGAAAGAAGGAAGAAAGAAAGGAAGAAAGGAAGGAAGGAAGGCAGACAGAAGCAAACAAAAGCCATCAGGACAAGCACATGGCCATCACCAAAGCTCCCAGCTTCAGGTTCTGTCCACATGTCTCCTTCTTCTGATCTCCACCTCTCTTATCCCAGCCCACACAACAGTCAGTCATGTCTGCACAGAGTGCTATAACAGACTCATTAAGTCCCCTTTTAGGACTTCTCCAGGCTTGTCTGTGCGCTGTGATAGAGTGCTATTAAAAATCCAAATTGGAATTTAGTCTGCTAATTAAACTTTTTTTCCCATGACTTTTCATTGCACTTAAAGATAAAATTACCCTAAAATGAGTCGTTAACAGAGGCCAACATCATGTATTTCAAGCCTCCCATTAGTACGTTTTTATTGTCAATAATACTGTTCTCACATGTAGAATTTAGAGGTAAATTATATCATCACCCTTCCTCTAAAGTCCTCGTGGTGTGACTTCTACTTTCTCTTCTACCTGGGTGCCTTGATGTGTCAGACATACTTGTCTTCTGTCTGTCCCTTATTGGACTTCACTGTGCTGTTGCATCTGCATGGAGTACTCTTCTCTTAGCTTCTTCCCCAGTTAATGTCTGAGCAACTTTCAAATGCTGTAGAAGTCACTGTTCAGAGAAATTGTTCCACAATTCTCAGACCAAATACTCCTCAGGAGCTCACTGAGTCCATAGCATTTATCAGAGGGGGTCACCTCCTTTGAAGTCAGCAAACGTTACAGGCTGGATCGTATTTTACCCCATGTATGGATGGATCAATGGATTGTGTGTATGAGTGGCTGTTATAACAGTAAATGTGGCTGAGAATATACCTCGTCCTCATAGATAGGGAGCTTGGCTAGCATGTGCCAGGCCCGAGGTACAATCCCCAGAGCTACAAAAAGAAAGAGGAAGGAAGAAAAAAGAGAGAGGGGGGAAGAGGGATGTAGAGATGGAGGGAGGAAAGTAGGGAGGAAGGTGCAGAGGGAGAGAGGAAGGGAAAAAGGGAAATAGATAACTAAGATTATAAATAATCTGTGAATCCCCTTTGCATGAAATCACATTTAAATTACATGTGACTAAGACAGGAAGGAACATATGATAGATAACGCAGACCAGAGGAGGAAACAATCTAGGTCCAGTAGTTTGCCACAGAGCCCTTGTCATTTCAGGAAGTCCACCTGAAGTGTGCACAGATTTCACCTGGCCTCTAGATGATAAGACTCTTAACAAGAAGCCTGAACACCCCTTCAGGTCCAGGCATCCTCTGGTAAACACAGAACTTTGCCTCTCCCTCTAGAGCACCCTACGCCTGCTCTTCCTCCCTCTCTTCAGCTCTTTGCTTCCCTTTGCATCATTGCCTGTAGAGAACTCACACCCAGGAAGGGAAAGAGAACACACACAAAAAACTGGAGGCAAGAGGCTGCAGAGAAGGGTACATGGATGATGCTCATTTCTAGGAGCCCAAAGCATTTCAGAGCATAGTCTCTTCTTGAATTTTTCCAGCCTCTATTACAAGAATGTCTGTAAGAGATAATGAGAGATCAAGCAAACTAATTTGTCACTTCTAGGATGTGACATCGTGACCATTTATTTCTGAGGTTGCTAATGCCAGCCAGTGACCTTCTCGGATTACACACTGCTGAAATGTGAAGAGGAAATTTAATAAGGAAAGGTTAACCATCACTCAATGCACCAACAAAGCATGACATCGTTTTTTCATTTACAATTAAATAGCAAAATAATCTACAAACCAACCACATGTCTTATGATATGCATTTAATGCTTATTGCCAAAGTTCTAATGACTATTCAAACCATATAGAGGATAATATTTGTCAAGGTCTTAGATAGCTGGCGTCACAGAAATGCCTTTAAAGGTCGGCTGTAAAACCAAATAACAAGTTCGAAGAAAAATGCATTTTCTATCATGAATTCACAATAAAAATAATCTCCTATTCTATGTGACTTTTCTTTTAAGTATGCCTGGCACCAAGACAAAGCTAATAGACAAATTGCCCGTGACCGCCAGCCCATTTTGCTCCACAGTGCCACATATCAAAATGAAAGGTTCCTGTTGTGAGCAGGTAATAGGCCCACACAATGCTCGCTCACACATGCTTCCACAGAGCTTCAGCAGGGCTTCGAGAATAACATGCTTAAACACTCACACATTTGCTATCTATTAGAGCCACCATGCCAAGGCTGATCAATGCTACCTGTGAGCAGAAGGGACAGGAACTCAACTAAGGGCTCTGTCAACATCTGCAGCTGTTCTAGAAACCCCCCTTCTCTTCCAGCCAAGCTGAAGAATTTGCACTGGGTATCAGTCCAGGAATGATAAGGTGTTCTTGTGCCTCTGAGAAAAGTGTTGCCGTACAATTACCAACACCACCTTCTTCACTCTGAATAACTTTAAGTTCTTCACAAAGGCATGGTATTGAGCACCGTAATGCTTCCTCTTGGATTTTGTAGTTCCTTGCCAATTACTTAGGGCATCTACGAAGGAAATAAGGAGATGAAACAGACCCAAGTGTCTCTCGGAAACACTTAGTCTTGTACCTGGAACCAATCCCACACTAGTTTGTACTAATTGGTCTTTGATTGGCTTTCCTCTCTGTCAAGTATAAAATTAATTGGAAAGAGGTTGCCCACTTCTGGGCCCTCGAGAAAGGAGACAGGTGACATCTGTCAAGCATCTTTCTTGCCTAAGCCAATATTTTCGACTGTGTGCTTTCATTATCCTATTTTATTGTTAGGATGGAGGAATTTGACCAAGGTCATCCAGCCAGCAGGAGAAAGAAGAAAGATTTGACCCCAGGGTAGTTCCCAAAGTGTGATCCTTTCCTTCTGTGACACTGAGCTGATGGGATGTGAGCACGCTCAACGGGTCTGCAAAGACACCAGCTCTAACAGCGACGGAGGAAAGCACAGTGAGGACAATCCCTTGCTGAGCACACTGACCACATACAGGTCCGAGTCCTACGCCCTGGAGGCACCACTGTGAAGAGGGGGCGCTGGTTCCCGGCACCTCTTTAGACAGAGGTTGCACCAAGAAGGAGTAAACTGCTGCACTTTAAGATAAAGCAATTGTACACCTCGCGGGCAGCCACCAAAAGTGGCCAGATGCAAAAATTCAGAAGACCTCGGTATTGTTCCCATTTAGTTTACAAGATTACTATTGTGAACGTGTGAGACAGAGGGAAGGGGGGGGGAATCCACACGTCACGTGGTGTGCATGTGGAGCGGAGGACCACTCTGTGGAGCTGGCCTCCCCTTCCACCTTTACATGAGTTCCAAGGACTGGATTCGATCATCTGGCTTACACAGTGCAGCGTTTTTTTGCCAGCGGAGCTTTCTCCACATTCCTGACCTCAGTTTTGGTCCAATCTCACTTTCTACCGACCCCTACACGTCTTGCCTCATCTGTGGAGCTGATGTAATAAGGCTCCCATGAACATCCTTCTGAGGGTTACATAAGACTCCGTATGCTCAGTTCCCAGTGCCGTCTGTGACTGAAGGCAGGCGCATAGGAAACGGTGGCTGGATCCAAGTCCAAAAAGACACTGAACTGCAAATAAGTAGAACTTGGTCCATCTCCCCTCGCTTCCCCACTGTGTTAGACGTATTCTCTGGTGTCTGCCAGGAGGAGTTCCCCATTGCCTCAGCACCAAATCCACATCACACAAGTTACAAATGTACCTTGTGTTCTGATGCCACAACCCTTGGGTGGCTTTAAGTCAAAGGCAAGGGGGTGTGCCTGTGTGCTTTTATGTGTGAGTGTGTGTGTACACACATACATGTGTGTTTCATTGTGTGCATTTGTGTGTGCATGCATGTTTTTCTCTGTGTGAGCATGTATAGTAATATGTATATGTACACACATACACGTGTGTATGTACACATGTACATGTGTATATGTGTATTTTTCTGTGGGTTTATATATGTGTACACATGCACATGTGTGTGCATGCATCTCTCTTTCTCTGTGTATGTATGTGTGTGTGTGTTTATTGTCAACTTAAACCAAGCCAAACAACCACAAGCCAAAATATAGTAAAGATGTCTCACTTCTGCATGAATAACAACTCTGAATACAAGGGCTGCCCCGGGGTTACTAAAGCAAAGTGGAGTGGTCACATGGGTCACCTAATGGGAAGACAGCAAGCATGATTAATGGCATGCTTTCATGGGGGCAAAGACTCCTTGCGCAATGCGACGTAAGACAATGAAAGAGAAGCAAACGGCACCCACGCAGACCCTTCTCGGTACCTTCACAAGAGACAAACAGACCCAGACACGTGGGAAACAATCACAGCAGAAGTCAGTGGCGAATAAAGCGCCGCTGAAAAGAAAATAACTCACTATTTATTTTAGACTTACGATTAACCCAAGGTATCTCTCAGGGAACAATTCAGATGGGACAAAAGCTGAGGAAAGCAGGCACATGTGCAAGGACTCATCAAGTTGTATCTGGGGATCCAAAATCCCACATATGACAGCATGCCGCGCCTCCAAGAAAAGCCAACAAATAAAACTCGCATTTCAGAAAAGAGCTGAGAGAATAATTACCACATAACAAAAGCAATTTTTCAGTTTGTTGTCACCGGAATTCTTTTATTCAAAAAGCCCTGAACAAAAAATACTTTGATTCATTTTCAAGGGTACATCTCACACACAAAAGCAGACGCATGGTAGAGGCTGTGACCTGCCTGACTTAAAACCATCAAGCATGGAAATCGACCCACCCTTCCTCACGGGGCAGGAGTAGACGTTTCTTCAGAACACTACTAGAATTTCCTGGAGTGCTCTAGAGAGACAGTTCTCTGACTGCAATCACATGTCCTGTGAAGGGCCCTGCCATGCAGTAGAAAACAGTTCTGACTTCTAGAGACAGCCAACGAAAGCACAGAGGGCTGACGAGGCAGAACAAGGATCCCCAGATCCCAAGAAACTACTCCAGAGACATCTGTGATGCCAAAGTGCATTTTGGGGTCTAGTTATTAAAGGGGCCATGTGTTACTTTTATGTCACTTTGACACGTTAGAGTCATCAGAGAAAGAACAACCTTAGATGAGACCACGTCTCTATAAGATCAGGCTGTAGGCAAACCTATAGGGCATTTTCTTAATTCGTGTTTGATGGGGGAGGACCCAGCCCATTGTAAGTGGTGTACTTCTGAGTTGATGGTCCTGGTTTCTCTAAGAAAGCAGGCTGAACTAGCTGATAGGACAAGCCAGCAAGCAGCACCCCTCCATGGCCTTTGCATCAGCTCCTGCCTCCAGGTTCCTGCCCTGCTTGGGTTCCTGTCCTCACTGCTTTTGACAATGAACTGTTGCATGAAACTGTGAGTGAAACAAACCTTTTTTTCCATGAGTTCCTTTTGGTCATGGTATTCTATCACAGCAATTGTAACCCTAACAAAGACAGACTAATCCTTACAAAAACAGTGTCCACAAGCTTTCTCAAACAAATCCAATTTCACAAAATAGTCTTTTTTAACAAAAGTAATTTGATGGCTTACAGTTCAAATCTGAATCCAAATATATGTCATTGCTAAGACTCTCTGTACAAATGACAAATTTTCAGCTAACAATATTTTTTTTAATTGTAGTTATTTTCAAGGAAAAGCAACAGGGTGCAGTCTTATAGCGATCCGACCAATCATGCATGGAAGCCCTTTATGGAAAAAGATCATATCCAAAGATGAATAGGCCTAGTCCCTGCTTCACAGGATCTACCACTGAGCACTCCACTCACTGTTGAGTTCCCAAGGCCACATCTGAGCTGGGCCTTTAAATACTCCTACTCCTGGAGACCTGTGCCAAAATTCTGTCAGCATCTGTATTGTTCTCAGGGAACCTCCAGACCACTTCCTAGTCACCTACTGTGGGACACCAGAGTCTAGCACTGTGGGGTTGGGTTTTATCAACACGACACAAGCTGGAATCACCTGGGGAAAGAGCTTAAGTCAGGGGTTGTCTACATCAGGCTGGCCTGTGAGCATGTCTGTGCAGCATTGTCTTGTTCGCCTTCGTAGACGTGGAGAGACCTAGACCACCACAGGAGGCACCAAGCCCTCATAAGAGGATACTGAATTGCATGTGTGGAGAAACTGAGCTCCGCAGCAAATGAGTGTTCCTGCATTCTCTCTGCTCTGAACTGGATGTAGAATTGACAAGTTACTTCAAGATTCTCCTGCCTCTGTGAGTTTCCCACAATGATGATAGATTGTAACCGGGGACTGTGAGCTAAAACAAACCCTTCCTCCACTTGGTTGCTTTGTGTCGGGATGTTCTAGCACAGCAACGAAAATGAAACTAAGACAAATATTAAGTCCTCATTACCCACGCCTTTAGCCTGTTCTCCCACATGTCTGGGCTTGCCCTGAGGGCTCCTCCGTCTGAGACACTGTACTGTAAAGACACTCTTCCAAGGACAAAAATTTACACATTTGTTTTCTGTGATTCTCAGCATCCCCCTGGTCAAAAGCAACTTGACACAGGTTTATCCTGCTCAGTCTGTTTCAACTTGGAGAAAGGTGGAGAAACGTGTACAATCTGCCAGCTCCTTGGGTATTTCTGCCTTCTGTGGCTACAACCTTGAAGATCAAAACTGATGTGCTGCCAGGCTATCCTCTTTGTTGTTCAACTTCTAAACCTAGAGAAGTATTTCAGAAACCCCTTCCTACATAGGCATCCAAATCACCAATTTCTACTTAATTATCCCCCAATCTATTTCTTCTACGTTTCTCACTGCAACCACCATCCATCCCTCTCATCCAAGGGCACACTGTCACATGACCCCATCCACCCTTCACTTATTTATTTACTAGTCACCTTCTAAACCCAGATCAAGTGTCATCTGTTGATAAAAGCCTTCCCTGATCCCAAAGATCTCATGGATTTTCCTACATTTATACAATTACAAGAATCCTTAATGACAATTTCTGCACTATCCTGGTAAATTCTATAAAGAGAAACTGTTTACATATCATTCGATCTCTGCAATCAGCAAGGTATCTCACTTGCTTTCTATTCAATTGATACTTCCTAAATGAAAGGACGAGTGTGTAAATAATTCATAACTGTGTAGGCCTTGGGATCTAAAGCCAAGGTTTATTAGTTTTGACTCTTAGCTGTACTGTTTACAAGGCAGTGACTTCATTTTGTTTCATTCTTTTTATCTTTTCAAAGGAAGGCAATCTTGTTTATACTCTCAAAGAACTTGTTCTTGGATTCCTCCATTCTTCATTCTGTTTCTGTGTTTCTATGTCATTAATCTCTGCTCCAATTATTCTTTCCTGACATCCACTAGGCTTACATTTGTTTGGTTCTTGTTTTTCTAAATTTTTGATTTACATCATTAAACCATTTAGTATTGTGCTCGTCCTGATTATTTTTAAGGAAGGACTTAGAGCTATAAATTTCCCTGGTAAGATCCACTTTAAATGTGCGTCAGAAGTTCTGTTGTCTTTAGTTTATATTTTCATTTAGTTCCAGAAATTTCTTTTTATTTCTTTCTTGATTTCCTCTCTGTGCCATTCATAACGCAGTAGTAAGTTGTGTAATCTCAATAACTTTGTATATATTTACCAGGAATTTGTTTGCTGTCAATTGTAAGTTTTACTGCATTTGGGGCAGATGGGAAACATGGAGCAGTTTCAATCTTTCTGAATTTTTAGAGATTTGTTTTGTGTCCCAGGATGTAGTCTTTTTTTAGAGAAGTCTCCATAGTCTGCTAAGTAGAATGTTTCCTCTTTGGTAGTTGAGTGGAATAATCTGCAAAGAACTTTTAAGTCCATTCCATGTGTGATATCATTTAATTTTGATGGTTTTGTTTGGAAAAAATGGGGTATTGAAGTCACTTACTATTAATAAGTTGACATTAATCTGAATCTTTAAATCCAGTAGGAGATATTTTGATGAGGCAACATGTGCCAGAGTTTGGTGCTCATATATTTAGTATAGTAATATCTGCTTGATGAACTGTTCCTTTTTACAGAATGAAATATTCTTCTTGTCTCCTCAATTAGCTTTAATATGAAGTCCATTTCATCAAATATTAGGATTAGCGCTTCTTGTTTACTTTCTGGTCCTGATTGATTAGAGTCCATTGTTTCACCCTAAAGCTGACCATTGTTTCACCCTAAGGCCGTCCATTGTTTCACCCTAAGGCCATCCATTGTTTCACCCCAAGGCTGTGCCTATCTTTAAAGCTGGCTTGTGTTTCTGGAGAAAATGGATAAAGTCTACAGCTTTATATACATGCCTAGCCTGTGCCTTATAATTGGAGACCTGACACTACTGATATCTAAGGTTATTATTTGAATGTGTACATTGATTGTGGTCATCGTGTTGTAGCTTTGTGTATATGCACACATGTGTACGCATGTGTGTATGCTGAGTGTGTGTACACATGCGTACTAAGTAAGCTGTGTAAGAAAAATGCACTGCCAACATCTGTTGGGGATTGGTTCTAACATGTTGATGTAATCAGGAATCTACTTGTCCAAAATGCTGAAGGTGTTTGTCCTCAGTTGGTTTTTGATCTATCAATGAAGATGCCAGAGGCCAATGGATGGAGAAAGGGAGACAGGATGGGATCTTTAGATTTGCGCAGGCTAGGAACTGGGAAAAAGGAGACAGAGAATCACCATGACTTGGGAAGAAGGATGGGCCATAGTAGTTGCAGGAGAGAAAGCCCTGTAAGAGTTCAGGTGGATGGCCACTTCCCAGATTGGGCCTGGGGTAAGCCAGGGTAGATTTACGAGTTCCCAACCTTTCTGGTAGCCAAGGTATTTTAAAATTAACCAGGTGTGTGTGTGTGTGTGTGCGCGCGCGCGCGCATGTGCATGGGTGTGTGTGTTTCATTCATGAATACAGATATCTCCTAGGCAAGTGCAGATGTGTGACCCAACGGGAGCCAAAACAGTGTAGCTAAAAACTCACTACTATAAACATCATCCTAAAAATTTGAGGCAACCCCACTGAAATCAGAATAAGACAAGGATGTCACTATCCCACTCCTTTTCAATATTGTGCTCAAAGTACCCTAGAATTGCAAGGCAAAAGCAGAAAATCACAGGGCTACAAATGGGGAAAGAAGCCAGATGATCCCTATCTTTATATGACATGATATTATACATTAGACATCCAAAAAATATAAAGAAAACTTCTAGAAATCATAAACAATCTGTGACAGAATTCAGAACCAATTTTCACAAATAAACAACTTTTCTCTATACCTATACCACCAACAAATATACAGAGGAAGAGTTCATGAACACATTACCTTCACAATAGCTTCAAAGAAGAAAATGTCTAGGTATAATCATAACTAAAGATGTAAAGGACCTCTTGACAGTGAAAACTTTAAACCTCTGAAGAGAGAGATGGAGAAAGACACTGGGAAATGGAGACAAGGACCATGATTTGGGTTGGAAGAATTTAAGTTGTGGAAATGACCATTTTTACCAAAAGCTATTTAAAATTTCAATGAGATATGAAATCCCCATCAGATTCTTTATAGAAATAGAAAGAACTATTCTAAAATTCATATGGAATCAGAAAATATCTAAGATAGCAAAAAAAAAAAGTTTTGAACAAAAAGAGCAATGCTGAGGAATTACAATTCCAGGTCTTAGTATATATTACAGAACCATAGTAATCAAAACAGTGTGGTACTGGTAATAAAACAGACATGTAGGCCAATGGAACAAAATTGAAGAATATGAGTAAACGTAACTTCAGCCATTTGATATTTGACAAAAATGACAACACAGCGACCACATGAAGCTCAAGAGGAAGAAAAACCAAAGAATGGATGCTTCAGTCCTACTTAGAAGGGGGAACACAATAATCAAGGGCAGTAGAGGGTGGGAGGGATTTGGGAGGAAGAGAAGAAGAGGAGGGGAAAAGAGGGGAAGAATCAGGTATGGGAGGAGATGAAGGAGATTTACAGAGGGTCAGAAAATTGAAGTGTAGCAATGGGGGATGGGAAATTAGGGGTACCAAGCAGAAAGTCCCAGATGCCAGGAAAGTAAGAGCCTCCCAGAACCCCACAGAGATGACATTAGTTGAGATACCCCACAAAGGAAAAGGAGAACCTGTTGAAACCATATCCAGAGTTTAGGTATGACCCTCTAGTTGAGGAATGGGGCCACCCATCTCCAAAATTTTAACTCAGAATTACTTCTGTCTAAAGAAAATACAGGGACATAGAGTAGAACAGAGACTGAAGGAAAGGCCATCCAGAGACTGCCCCACCTGGGGATCTATCCCACATGCAGACACCGAACCCAGACACTACTGCTGATGCCAAGAAGTGCTTGCTGACAGGATCCTGATACAGCTGTCTCCTGAGAGGCTCTGCCAAATCCTGACCAATACAAAGGTGGATGCTCTCAGCCAACCTTTGGACTGAGCACAGTGACACCAGTGGAAGAGTTAAAGGAAGGACTGAAGGAGCTGAAGGGGCCTTACCTGGCATCAATGGGAGGAAAGGTCCTTGGTCCTGTGAAGGCTTGATGCCCCAGTGTAGAAGAATGCTAGGGCAGTGAGGCAAAAGTGGGTAGGTAGGTGGGGGAGCACCCTCATAGAAGCAGGGTAAAGGGGGATGGTATAGGGAGGTTTGTAGAGGAGAAACCAGGAAAGGGGATAACATTTGAAATGTAAACAAATAAAATATCCAGTTTAAAAAAAAAAAGAGAAGAAAGTATCTTGAAGAAATATTTCTGAGAAAACTGGATGTCCCCATGCAGAAGAATGAAGTTAAACCCATGTCTCTCACTGTGTACTACACCTAAGTAAAAATCAATCAAAGACCTAAACGTGAAACTTGAAACTGCTAGCACACAGGTAGCCTACATGATAGAGAACTCATAAAAGGAAAGCAAAAAACAAAAAGGAAAAAAAAAGCATTAGGGGCTGGCGAGATGGTTCAGCGGGTAAGAGCACTGACTGCTCTTCCAAAGGTCCTGAGTTCGGATCCCAGCAACCACATGGTGGCTCACAACCACCCATAATGAGATCAGACGCCCGCTTCTGGTGCATCTGAAGACAGCTGCAGTAAATTACACCAGAGCCAGCAGAGGTCCTGAGATCAACTGCAGCCACACACATGATAACTCACGGCCATCTGTACAGCTACAGTGTATACATACACATAAAATTAATAAAAATAAAAAAATAGTTTAAAAAAAAGCATTAAATATCCCATTCAATAACTGTGTCTGGGATCTAAACAGAGTTCTCAAATGAAGGGGGAAGGGAACGAATATCTCAAAAATGTCCACTGTCCCTAGCAATAAGGAAAACTTAAATCAAAACAACTTTCAAATTCCATTTAACCTAGTCAGAATGGCAAAGATAATCATAAGAACCAACAGCAAATGCTGTGCAGGGTGCAAGGGATGGGGAACGCTCATTCACCATTGGTGGGGTTACAAACTGGAGCAGCCACTATGGAAATCAGTGTAGAGAATTCTCAAACCTGAAAGAAAACATCTACCATATAACCCAGCCATATCCCTGCTTGTCACATGCCCAAAGGATTTGGAATTGTATTCCACAGATACTTGCCCAGTTGTGTTGTTATTCACAATAACTAGGAAATAGAAACGAAGAAAATGTTCTTCAGTTGATGACTAGATAATGAAAAGCCAGTATATATACACTGTAGAATAGTCTTTCCCTATTAAAATAAAATAAAACAAAATAATGAAACTTTCAGGTAAATGGATGGAACTAGAAAAGCTCCTACTGAGTGAACTAACTGGATGCAGAAAGACAAAAGTCACATGATCTCTCTCATCTGAGGTTTCCTAGCTCCAAATCTTCAGGTGTGAGTACAGACTCTGGAGTGACTGCATGAAGAACATGAAATGGGACCGTTGCAGGGTTGGACCAGGAAAGTAGAGAGGGGAATATTGGGGTACTAGTGATTCCCCTTTGGGGGGAATAGGTATTTGGTTACATCATGGAGGATGAGGGAACAGGCGAGATTTCTTTCAGATATACTCACACCCAGTCCACGGTGATAAATTTCCTCCAGGTGGACCCTAATTCCTAATGGCCCGCTCAATTATGAATTCAGTGATGGATTGTTTTCTTGGAGAGATCAGGTCCTTCATGATCCGATCATCCCTGATCATCCCTGAAGACCCCATCTCCAAAGCCAGCTCTCTTGTAAGACAAGCCCTCAAACACAGGAACATTTAAAAAACAGTTCAGACCCAAACCTAGACATAAAGTTACAAGGTCTTTCCAAAGCACAAAGCCTTCAAAATTCTGGCCACTAAGCCTAGAACTCTTCAAATGGAGAGCAGACTGGCTCTGTCACCCGCATCTCCTGCAGAAAGTACTGCTTCAAGAGCAGAGACATGAGCCTAAAGGAATGTCAATGCCCCATCATCCAACCCTGAAACCATCCAGTTCACAAGAGGACAGGCAAACATGTTCTGTGAGGGAACGGAGAGCATACATTTTAGGTTTCCTGGGACATTTGCTCCCTGTCCCAGCTTGGAGATTTAGTGTCTGTGGCATGTGAACAGTCAGTCATATGCATAACCTAAAAGAGTAATTGTGGCTATGTTCCATAACACTTTATTTGTGAACATTAAAATTTGAACTTCATCTAACTTTATACAACACCATTGTTATCCTTTCTCTAGCTTTTTCTAACACTTAAAAATATAAAAGCCATTCTTAGTTTACAGACTTTGCATGCACAGGAAGTGTCTGAATTTGGCCAGCAGTTAGTTCCTGACTCCTGATTTAATATGGTGCAGAAATAACTGCTCTTCCATGCCAATTGGATTCCTAATTGCACTTCAGATCTTCCAGAGAAGAGCAGCAGGCCCATCCCTAATAGAACTACAGAAGTTGCAAAAAAAAAAAAAAAAAAAAAAAATACTGAAAAGGCCTGGGAAATAGGGCCATCTGTCACATGTCACAGCTTCTCATGGGACCTCTGCACACTACCCATGTGCTCCTCTGTAGAGGGGAAATCACACCTGCACAATTAATGTAACTGAAAAGTCCCCAGTATGAGAGCACCTTCAAAATCAAAGTCTGTGTGTTTTTCTTAGAATATGCATAGAAATTCCAGAGAAGCCCGCGCTCCATTCTGCAGCTCAGCAGTAATGGATGCTGGCAGTTTGACTGATGAGTAGCGTGTATATGGAGACACTAGAAACTCAGCAATGCTCATCAAAATTACCAACAGGTGATCTGATTGAGCCAACCCACTTACAGCAAATTCTATCTCCTTCGCCATGTATGTCTGTCTCTGCCTGTCCATCTGAGTCTATCTGTCTCTGTCTGTCTCTGTCCGTCTCTGTCTCTTGATCTATCTCTCAGTCCGTCTGTCTCTCAGTCCGCCTGTCTCTCAGTCCATCTGTCTCAGTCTGTTTGTCTCTCAGTCCATCTCTCTCTCAGTTTGTTTGTTTCTCAGTCTGCCTGTCTCTGTTTGTCTGTCTGTTTCTCTTGTCTGTCTATCTGTGTTTCTCTATATGTCTCTTTCATGTGTGTGTGTGTGTGTTTGTGTAATTTATATGTGGAAGAAGGGCATATACATCTATTAACATGTCATGGACACTGTGATAACATGTAAGATGAAAACCCTCAATAGCAATGGGTCACCACTTAAATTATGGGACATTCACACTGTGGAATGCTACACAACTGTCCATGTGTAGGTCCATGTGTGCACATACACAGCTGGTTCTCATGGTTTGTAGTGTTACAGTCCACAGAGTCATTGCAGACACTAAATTAGCAAACATTGGACCCTTGCTTCCCCAGGGAGACTCATTCCCCCACAAACTCTGCTTACATTCTTATGCACTGATCAATATGTAATTTGTTTTATACATGTTTCTGTTCAAAGACACACTATTTAGTATACATTCTGAGCTTACACAAGACAAGTGTTTTCTCCCTAAGGCATATCTTAGCAGACAGTATTTCAAGTCTGTGTTCAGGGGCCATTTAAACAGCCAAAACTGCAACCCCACATGCACAAAAATGAGAACGACTGAGTTCTGTACTGTGCTGCCTTTGAAGAAGATCCTTATTTATGGTACAGGTTGATATTAAAAGGACATTGCCTTATTTGATCCCACTTGAAAACATGAGCAGCAGATGATTTAAAGGGATCTCACAGTTCCAGGATAAGACCAAGGTCAGTCGGCATCATTGCTCTCGGTCAGACTCAGTTAAAACCTTCTGATGATGGAAATGAGTATAGGAGAGGAGGCTGCTCATTTCATAGACCAAGAAGCAAAGGCAAGTGAGAGATGGAGGGATGGTCATCGGGAAATGATCAACTCTCTCCAGAGACACCACACCTCCTGAAGTTTGCATCACCTCCCAAACACATTTGCATCCCTCCCTCATTAATGGGATACTTCACTGATGGGGCCATAAGCAAACGTCAAATCCATTTAAAATTTTGATCTGGCAATCAAGCCTTTAGAACATGACCTTTGGGGATCGATCATTTTAGAACTGCACCATAACAGTAGACAAACCTGCAATAGAGGAAACTACAAATACACACAGACACACCCCTTTATTCCATATGGAATCACCTTTATAAGATACAACATCAGATCAAAACTTCAAAAGGAAAGCAGTGAAGCCCACGTCGTGTGAAGTACATGAGACAAAAGGAAGATCTTCGTGAAGGGTTATGTAACAGAGGTGTGACGGTGACCAGATCTTTGGGACAGTCTCCCAGCAACCCTTTTTATGAATGTATGTTTTCAGTGAATTGACATTGAGTTTTTAAAATTCTCTGTGATGTCTTATTTTCAGTTTGGGTAAACAGTGAAAAATGTATGCTCCTTAAAATATGTATACTCAGCGAGAAGATAAAAGATAGAACAAGAAAACCTCTAAAGATTGGTAGAGAAAAAAAGAGGTTGATAATAAACAGGATCTCGTGGCATTTGAGAGTTGTATGGTATGGATATCCGAACAGGTCAGCCTTTAAAACTACTTCTCACAAAAACTTGATGGCAAAATCCATATAAAGGTATGACAGAGAGAACTGACCCCAAAGAGTTATTCTCTAAACCTCCACACACATACAAGCAACCTATGCACAGACATCATGATTATGCATGCACACAAGAACATACACACTAACAATAAATGCATAAAAATATTTCTCAAAAGAGAGTGTATGGGGAGAATAGGTCCTAATACAAGTTATAATAAAATAAGAGTTCTGCACAGCAGAACTTGGTGGCATACCCCTATAAACCCAGCCTTTGGGGGGCTGAGACAGGAGGATCCCAAGTTTGAAGCCAGCCTGAGATACTTGGATGATGTATGCATAAGACCACAATGTGGGTGGGGCACATAGATGGTCAATGCTACTGACAGAATTATTTATATTGGTTAGAAAACACTAAAAAAAAATTGATACTACCTACTCACAGGTCTAAAACAGAGACTCATTAGTGCTTTCTAAAAACCCTTGGTGAATTTCAAAAGAAATATCAGAAACCCCAGTGGAAACATTGTAATTATATGGAATTAGCTGTTTGGAGTCTTATCTGATAAAAATCCAGTTAACAGTCAAGGTTGCCATCTACAGAATGTCAATGTCCCTTCAGACTCCATGTATTGAATCCATACTTGTGATCCCCAATGTGATGATATTTGGCAAGGTAATTTGTGAAGTAATTAGGTCATAAGGTTGGATTCCACATGAAAGAGATTAATGTCCTTATTAGAAGAAACACCAAGCTATTCACTCTCTTCACCCCACCCCATTCCCCTCTGACCACAGCCATGTGAGACTCTAGCCCTCACTGGAAATTGACGATAAGAAATCAATTTCTTTTGCATAAGCCCTCAGGCTGTATGATTTTTCTCTATTGGTTGAAAGCCAACTGAGGAATGTCGTCAGCTTTGGTCGTGCTGTGCCATCTGACAAAGTTGAACGATACCTGAGCCCTGTGTTCACGGGAGACAATGAGTCAATCTTCCTGCCATGTCCAGGAAAGGGCTCAATACGAAAACCACACTTTCACATAGCATGTGATGAGCACTGAGGATGACTGGCCAGACACCAACCTCCAAGCCCCCGTTCTCCATCTCATAAACAATTAGCAGAATTATTTGTACTCACAATAAAACTATCAGGACAAAGTACCTAATCATCTTTAGGAGATTAAATTGCAACCTCTTCTGCTTTTCCCAGGGTCCTGAACTGTATCCTACCCTGAAGCTAAACAAGCACTGAGACTTCATATGGGCAATGGGGGAGCCGAACCCTTCATCCAATACCATTACCAACGAACCCTGACTACGAAAACCATGATTTCCAGTCACTCCCCCATCAAGGCAACTACTCTCCATACATCCAGTACTTTCTAGCCTTGTGGTGCTTCAGCCTGCCAAACAGAAAGCCCCTCCCTTCACTCTGAGGTTATATGACCAATTGCAGTAAACTCTCATGGTTTGCACATGCTTTGCCCACCCCTGAATGCATGCCTCACCCTACTGACCAACCCACTCTCCAAGTTCACCCAACATTCCAGCCCAGCTCTCCCAGGTGCTTGTGAGAATCAGGTGGAGGAGGACGCATGCTCCAATGGGGCTTGGGTCCCTTGGCTGGAAAGGGAACAGAACCTGTACTGGAAGAAATCAGCCAAAATGAAACAAAAGTGCCAAACTTCTGCTGATAAAATCTACGTGATTATTGCTTTGAGCAAAGCTAGCTTGATTTATAGCCACAAGTTCTCTACCCACAAAGACATCCACCCACACTTCATCTCCCTTGCATACTGAGCACACAAGCTGCACAGAATTCCTACAGAAGGTTTTCACAACATGGGGCCAGGCCAACTGGGGATGTGACTTTCTAACCAGCGAAAAGCGTGACTAAAACAATGACTGTGGTTTCCTAAAGGTAGGGGACTTAGGGGCTAACAGTGTAGCTCGGTGAGAGAACACACATTCATTTAGGATGTGCAAGACTCTGGGGACTATTCTCTTCACCAAAAAGATTTCAATAGTTTGCCATCACCTATATTGGAAACCTTTCGTCCTGTTCCCCAAAACTTGTTTGTTCAGAAATTAATAAAAAGCTGAGGGAAGAGGAGGCAAAACCAAGGGAGGAGTGGAAAAGGGGAAGAGCTACAGAACAGGATGGGTGTTTACCATGTTTATTTTGTCATAATAAATAGAGATGCTTCAGACATACTTCAACATGTCATAAGTGTATTGAGGACAGTCAGCCTATCGTGGTCAAAGACAAGCAATGTTAACTATTCATAAGGTAACCAATTTCAAAGTAATCCTTGCTGTATAGATTTAACTCTTTGCTTTGAATATAAAAGAAATATCCTATAGTGTCTTGGTAGCATATCTAAGTACATATAAATGTGTTTTGTGAGAATATCTTCACATATGTATGCATATGACATATGTATTACATATATTAGATTATGTAATGTATCTAGATCTTATTTGTTGTCCCCTTATTCTCTACCTACACATCCCTGATAATTCTTATCTTCTTCCCAACTACTCTGGCCTTTCCCCTTATCTTAGAAAAGAAAGAACATTTTATGGCAAGTTTTTTGAGCGTCTTTCTAAATAAATGTTGAATAAAAGTAAGTGTGAGACTAGAGACATGGTCCAGGCACTAGGACGAATGACTGCTCTTCCAGAGGTCTCAGGTTTGATTCCCAGCACCCACATTGGTGGCTCACTACCACCTATAAGTCCAGGCCCAGGCAATCCAATGCCCTTTTCTGCTCTGTGGGCAACAGACAAGCGCATGGTGCATAGACATACATGTAAACAAAATTATCATACACATAAAATTAACCAATTGACAAATTATTTTAAGTCAATATGACGGGTTCTTGGAAGTTTTTGCCTCACCAGGCCCCTGCAAGACCTCACTTGCCTCTGATGCTTTGGACAAGGGCCTACCTTGAGCAAGACCCATGCTTATACCAACCTTACCCAGCCCTCGAGGGAAGCAATAACTGCTCTGATCACCTGCTTCATTAACATCAGGATGACACAAGTGTGCATTTATTTATTTACTTCTTTATGTATCCCTTTTCTACCCAGGTATACAATGAGCCCCCCATTTCCTTCTTCGTGTGTGTCCTTTGCAAGGTCCCCTCATATGTGTATATAGCAGAAGCTCCATGGAAATGGGTTGATTGATTATTGTGGGAGGTGGCAGAGATCAGGAGATAATCAAAGAGACAAAGAAGAAAAGTCTCCTCCCTGCCATTAACACTTCCATACCCTTCACAGTCCATCATGTTCTTACAAAAATTTTATCTGCGCCCTGTCACACTTCTGAAAGATGGGCAAGGGCAGCAACTATAGCCCCAGTTATAATCATAGTGATTAAGGTTTAACAGTTCAAAAAAAATATCATAAAGCTAATAGGTAGCAGAGCCAGGACAGCACCTCATCTTCTAACTATGAAGTCTGGGAGTCCAAACACTCAGCGGGTGTAAAAATGCACTGTCTAAAATTTTTACTATGAACCCAGCTCATACCACTTAGGAAAATGGTGCAGACCCAGTGTGTGTCAGGGCTACAGGTGAAATATTGCTACCTGTGTCTACTAGTTCAGACATTTGTATTCATTCATTCCATCTATCGATCTATCTGTGTATCACCCATCTATCTATTGTCAATTCTATATCTACCTATGTCCATACACTATGTATTTCTATTATCATATATATCTACTTATCATCTATATCTATAACCACTATCTATCCATCTACCCATCCATCTATCCACCAACCCACCTATTTATCCATCTATCTACCTATCCATCTATCCATCCATCTATCTATCTACCTTCCTACGTAGCTACCTCCAGTATCTCTAGCTCAAGCTGTCTTCAAATTCCCTATGTAACCAAGGAAGAACCTGATCCTCCTGCCTCCACCTCCCAAGCACTGTGACCACAGGCACAAGTCACCACATTTAGTTTCTAACCCTGACTTTGGTTTCTGACACTGGATTTGATGAATAATCTCACCACCATATTCATGATCTTTGAGACATGGGGTCATACTATTTGTGGTCTATACAGAACAATTAAGTCCCATCTCCAAGGTCTTTCTAGAAGATGAAACACAGAGAAACAATCAGGCTATGATCCAAGGTTTCGGCAGCCACCACAGATTGGAGAGAGACAAATAGGCTTTCATCTAGTCTCCAGAGGGAGGACTCCTGGAACCCTGGTCTGAAACTGATAGCTGCCCAGAGTACTATACATGCTAAAAACGCCTTTGGCTTCTGTTCTGACTCCATAAAGCTATGGCTCACAATGACCCCACACTCACAGAAGCCCCTACTGGTTTTCCTCATTGGTTCACTGGTATACTTTTTCAAGAATCAGCTAGGTGCCATCGTTCAGAAAACCTGAAACTATTAGGGGCAACTGGGAACACCTTCCCCATGCCTGGGCACTTCTACAGAAGCAGAAACACACTGTGTGAAGCCACACAGACCAGCAACAGAACACTCCCAGTCTGTCAGAGTGTGGAAGCATCTAGAGTCTCAGAGCACTTAGGGATGCATGCAAGCTGTCTCATGGCACAGCATGGGAGAGCTAGGGAATAGAATCTGGGGGTGGGGAAAGCACTTTCTTTGGTTTTGTTTTCTATTTTCCCAGACACGTCTCTGCCATGTACCACTTTATGATGAGTCAAGTCATTTCATTTCTTGGAGTGGAGATAATGTCTCTCTCTGACTTACACAAAGAGTAAGGATGAACTCTATGAACATGCATCACCTCCTTAGAACATGTGTGGGGGAGTGTGGGAAGTGCTGGCTCCTGTTACTATTATACTTGTTCTGGATCAGGACTCCCGCATTCATGCCAAAGGTCAGAGGCAGCCTTGAGATATATATTGGAGAAAGGAGTGAAAAAAATTAAAGTAGCAATGTCAGGCAGGGCTGTCTAGTTGTGACATGTCATGGCATATGTATCATGGCACACATATTTCATCTTTATTTTCACCTCAGTAATAAGAAAAGTCTACATGAGATTGACACTCCACCCTCAACCCCCACCTAGATTCCAAGCCATGCTGAAACTTTCATACCTTAAAGGAAGTGTATCCATGCATCCTCATCACAAGAACCAAATACAAGCTTCTACCTTTTACAGGGAATTTTATATCAACACATAAAACTGTGCTGTTTGCTTACTAGTGATTGGCAGTTTTGATTGGCAGCTATTTATGCCTTTCAATAATCAAAGGCAACAAAATCTAAACCCCAATTTCCTTTAAAATTCCATTCATGTTTCCAAAGCATGTGATTCATGGGGAGAAGATAAAATGAGAAAGCCACAGTCACTTTGGGTTAGAACATCTCTCACGCCAATTGGACTCTACCACATAAAGAATTGCTGAAAATGTCTCTAAGACAATCAGCGAGAGCAATTTATTTCATTGTTGATGTTGCTCTTGGGCCTCAATGGGAAATGTCCTGCTCTAATTTTTCAAAAGGGACAGAAATAAAAGCTCTAATTGAAAAATATTAATAATATGCATATGAAGGGGATTTTAGGAAGCCAGAAACACTAAAACAGGAGATGGACGTGTACAAAGGGCTTTAAGACACAAGCTGTTGTTCTCTTCTATCCTAATGTGGGCTGCCATGTGTCCTCTAGGGGCTGAGAGGAGGGTAGCAGAGCATGCTCAAGGAGCCTGGGGAAATGGAAAAACAAGTTTCCTCTGTTCTCAGAAGCCACCTCCTGTCCTAGCATTAAGGGGCAGATGTGGAGGTGCTTCTAGGTCCAGGACTCTGGTTACCAATGTGCCCCAGCATCTAGAATCGGGAAGGGTAGAAGGAACACATGAGTGGCATCCCATATGAAGCTGTGAGTTTACTGCTGCTCTTCTCATTTGTAGCCCCATGGACATGAGCAGAGAGCATCTAAGGGCAAAATCTAGTTATATGAAGCTTGATATACCACAGAGCCAGCCCCCATCACATGGGTTCAAGGGTGACTCAAAGACAAGAAGAGAAGGAAGCTTTCTCTTAGGAAACATGGAGGAAGCCTTCAGGCATGTCCTGATTGTAGGTTGCTGTGGGCAAAAGCTGGAGGAAGGCCAGTTGAAGGAAAAGCACCCCATACCTCTGTTAAGTGTGCATGGCTGCCATGTTCTGCTTGGTCCTAAACGAGCAGCAAGGGTAGAGATTAGGGATGCTGTCGCTGAGCAAAAGCAGTCCACTTGGGTGCCTCTTCTTATGGAGTTAATGAGTGGCTTCTTGGACCATTTTCAGAATGAGCATATGCTACCATCTAAGTATGATTTATAGCAGATTGTTCTCCTTGGTTAGAAAAAAATATAGATTGGGAGTCAGGCATCTTCTTTTATATATATGGATTGGTTGTTTATCATTGTATATTCACTCATTTGTTGATCTGAGTCTGACCAAGGCAACGTTACTCCAAATGCTTACACCAGAGCTGTAGGTGTAAGCTGAAGCAGTTTCTGAACTATACCCGGCATATCAGCATGTCTAGTGGAAATGGCACATGTATCTGTGAAATCCGTTGCACAGGGTGTAATGAAATCACTTACTATCTCTGCTCCTAAAGTGATAGGATCAGCTTGTTGCTTTTCTGCTTACGATTTACTTTTCTACCGTGATTAGTGAATTATGGGAAATGATGGGATAAATAATAAGTTATTGGTAGATAAAAATTTCCAAAACCCAGGGTACGTGAAAAGGAAGGTTTTCAAATGAGTATTAAATAAAGAAGCCTTGAAAATGGTCCTTGTTCTAAAATCCAAATATCTCCCCTCATATGAGCTGGGTCCAAGATTATTTATTGGCCAGAACAGAGCCCAAGTCAGGCAAATCATGGAACTGCTCAAAGAGCCAAAGGCTGTCCCATCCAAGTCCACAAGTTCAAGTCCAAGCCAGCTCAAGGCCCATTCCTGCACATTCCTTAGAGGCTGAGAAGCTCGTGTATAAGTGCAACATCCGTGATTACATATAAGTAATAAATAAAAATATGCCCAAAGAGCTCTTTATCCAGTAGGCCTGAAGTTCAGCGCCTCCCGACTTTTCAAATAAAGAACTAAACTCTCAAGTAAGGATCCAGGGACCACTACTAGGTTATTTTCAAAACAGAAAAACAAAAACAAAACAAAAAGACAGTTCTAGTTTACCAGTTCATCAGAAGGAGGCATGATTTCCATGTACGTACAGGATTCTGAGGTCCCACAAAGGCTGAGTAAGGCTAACGCATCTATAGCTTAGCACCGGATCTTTGATAAACGCGCAGCTAAGACATCTCCCTCCCTCTTGCCTCCCTCCTCCATCTGATACACTCCACTCACATCCCAGGCCCCAACAAATGCTGCCCCTTCAGCAACAGGCCGAGACCTTCGGGTGGGATTTCCCTACCTTTTCCCCTGAGGTTCTTTTCAAACACTATTAATAAACGCACTGTGATCAAAGCTGTTCCTTATACATTATTAAGCCCTCACTGCTCTCCAACATTCCTGCTAGCAAGTCTGCCTTATTCACTTGGTTCTTCCTTAGGCAACACCACCAGTGAGCCTCGTGTTTACCGTCTCATGAAATAATCACAAAAACCAGAGAGGGAAGTATAATTAATAATGTCCCACGGAGGCAGCACGAGATCAATTACTCCTGCCAGATGTTGAAGAGCTGACTGAGGCCCGGACCTCAGCCGTTTGCAAATTTCCAGGCCATTTGGTTTTCCCTCCAACAAGTTCAGGATGCTATCTCACCCCACCAGTGACAGTAATCGCAGTGTCCAGGTCAGTCTACCTACGATCAAATCCTGCTACAACGCTAAGTGGTGTACGTGACCTTAGTGTGAGGGGGCAAACCAACAGCTCTATGCCTGCAGGTGCACACAGTTCCTTCACCCCTTATTTTCTTCCCAGAAAATCCCCCAAGTCCATGGTCTTCAAATATGTCTTCAATGATCACTTATTAAAAAAAGAGGTCCAATACCTACAAACTGATGCCACGTAGCATCAATGCTATTTCACGGCATCTCAGAACCCATAGTTCAATGTGCTTAACATCCAGTGCTAGCATGTGGGGCCTCCGCATCTAGAGGATGACGATGTTCCCCACACAGCAGCCTCTGCCAAGAGAAAAGCCTGGCAGGAGTGAAGCCAGGGCTCTGACATTTTACCCCGAAACAACTTCCTACCTTTGTCTTCTCAAGTAAACGCACCCTCAGGTAGAGGGGAGGTCACTGATCAAACAGCCCGAGTATGTTTCTTTGCAGAAGATATGTGTGGTCCTCATTATAATTAACAAGCTGGATTTCCATTCTACACAGCAGAGGAAATCAAACATGTAAAGAACAAAGCATGCGCTATTTCTGACAGATTTGCCCTTTAGGGTTTTCTCTTCCCATGCTTTGTCTTTGGTGGCCCTTGTCTTCTGTCACACACGCTGCCTCTGTCCCAGCAACTTCGCACCTTTTTATCTCTGAAGAGCTCCAGCAAAACATCCCCCAGAAGCCTGAGATATTAGCAGGCTCTGGTGGAAAAGAAAAGGCCAGCCAACAAATAGGACTCTCTCCCTGTCAGGAACATGACCCTGAACAAGGAGCATTACCTCCACTCTCTGAGCTTTGGTACTCATCTGGACACAGCTCCAACTCGTACACATGCAAAATTCATAGCAAATCACCCATGTCATTCGACGTTACCAAATACTCACATTTTCTGCTCGGAGCCTCTTGGCAGGACACCCACCATCCCTGGGGTGAAGCATGTAATATAGCCGGACTTTACTGGCATGTTTTCGACTCTGGGGAGGAAAAACACAAGGAGATACCATAAAAGAGTAGCCACGTGTGAGGAGTACTTGGAAATGCAGACAATGACCACAAATGCAAGTTATTTTTTGGTAGAAAATACTTTCTTGTGCTATTGCAAATTCCATGGAAGTCAGCTTCAGGTGGATTAATTATAGTAAGTTCCCAAGCCAGTACCATTTCAGGATAGATAAAAGCAATAACCAAGGGTTACGAATCAGCTCATTTTATAACCATGGATTTAGTTGTCCTCAGAAGTAAGACAGATAAGCAAATGAAATGATGTAAGGATCAACTGTAATGGAAAGAGTACTCGGATGTTCTCTCTCACTTCTCTCCTGAGCTCAGACTTGGGGCATGAAGAGCCTGAAAACAAAGCCTGGAAACTAGTCAAAGCTCAAGTGCCCTACAAGAATACAAGCAAATAGCTCAGGTGGATGGGAATGGTCCGTAGGACCTTGGCAGGTTCAAGGCCTGCGAGGAGAAACACATCGCACCTTAGTTCAATTTCTCCTAGTCCTGTGATCCTAAGAACCCCTGGACTCATCTCTACCACTTGAAAGAATATTGGCATTCTAACCTTTATATTCTCCCCAAAGCAGGAAAGAAGACCACGCAGTCAGCAAGTCTTCCTGAAGCTGAGAGCACGCCCTGGTTCTACCACCAGATTGCTGTGTGATATCAGGCTAGCCATCAACTGTGTGTGCTCTTAGTCTAAATGAGTTGGATGTTCTGTTCACACAAAATTAGTACAATGCTATCGTGGCTGTTATGAGACCTGCATGAGATGATTTCACACAAAATGCTGTGATCTCCACAGTCCTCCACCTCCCCATTGATGACACCAGTTCCTAACCCACCACACTCTCATTCCAACTCCCCTTCCCTTCCTTTGACACAGAGATCACCTCCTTCTGGGGTCCTCTGTCTCCTCCACTCCATCTTCATTCACAGCCAAGTGCTACCCAGCCTAGTGGATGATGGCTTGCTTTTAAACATTAGCCAGAAAGGCAGAGCAATTTTCGAAGAAAAGCCAGCGAGTTGTGTTTTGTTTACAGCGTGCGCTATAAATCCTTTCTGCCAGCCTTCCTCATTCATCACTTCTTAATTCCATTATTCTGCCTAGAACAAGCAGAGCACACTTCCAAAGAGTCCCTGGGCACTTTCGAAGCCTTCAAGTGGGTTTGCGAGCAGCAGCAGCATGAGGAATTTTACAAATGTTTAAGTACCTTGGTGTGGCTGGAAACACACTGTGGTCATCACCATGTTCCAGAGTACATCCTAATTAAGGTTGTCTGGAGTGTTTTCTTGACTGGAAATTTGATAGGACGGAGAACTAGAGACCTGTGAGGACATGCCAGGTGACCCAAGAACATTGCTCAAGTTCTACAATATGTTTGAGAATGACATGGTGGGTCATTCTCATACTGTGGGTATGTGTATAAAATATTGATTACTAAAATCTACATACTTATTTAACCATGGAAGGAGTAAAGATGAGGGGTGGTGGTACTACTCAAAGTACAGCTTCAGGCAGAAGAATAAAAGAGAAACACTTAAATCTTCAGAACTCAGAGCTTGGGTAGGTGGCAGGGAAGTCGCATACAGTGGCTGGCGAACAGTCTAGGAGTAATTGCTCATGTCCACACAGACCAAAGCAGGTGTCCAATTCCCCAGCTCCAGCATCACCAGCACACCTAGGGTCTGAAGTCTCACCGTGGGCCTGCCTTCTCACCATGGGCCTGCCTTCTCACAGTGGGCCTGCCTTCTCGCCTCCTTTCTCCTTTTCCTGAAATATGTTGTTTCTCTTGAGAAGACTCTTTGTCAAAGGCAAAGTTCACCAAGTTTCTTAATTTCAGTTTAACAAAACCAATTAGCTGAAACATCAAAAAAAAAAAAAAAGAGAGAGAGAGAGAGAGAAGAAAAGAAAAACTGGAAAATAAATGGCAAGCCTTTCTCTGAATCCATTAGTGAGGAGAGAGGTTGGGATTTGAGGTGTCTCAGCAATTTTGTTGACTGTACACCAGATAGTCACCTTCAGATTCTGAGGTCCTATTTACACAGAGCAGGCATAGCTATTTCTGGGGCTCTGGCCAAAGCCTCACCCCGCTTTGGAAACCATGATATAGCCTCCAGGGCAGATGTGAAGATAGCTTAGTTTCTCCTTTGTAAGTGCACATCGTTTTCTGGGCTGCATCCCACCACTGTCTCCACCTGCCAGAGTCAGATCCCACACCTCTATCCATAGCTGACCCTGAAGGAAAGTGACAGCCAGCCCTCTCAGTAGGAGAGGTCCATTAGACTCCTGAAATTTGGAGTGACCATGGGAAAGGATCCCCACAGTTTCTTCCTGAGACTTCGGCATCCTGTGACATCTCCACGAACTCTGGCTCTCATTCACATCCTCACTGGAAGATTCTGAAGCACCTAGGTGGGTGCCCTTCACTGACTCTTCTACCTCATTACCTTCCAGAAATCCCTTGAAGTTTGGCACAGTAATGTCACCCCACTTATTCTAGCAAGTGAACTTCCCACAGAAAGTTAAAATTAAATTGCAGCAAAGATGTTCACTTTAGCATTACCTACTTTGAACAAAAAACACGGGACAGAGAGGCTTGGTCAACAGTAGAAGTCTTGTTAAATCAGCAGTGGAGTGGCTTTATGTAGAAGGGAGAAATGGGAAGCTCATTTGCCATGTAAGAGATATAGACAGATAGCATTCCTGTCTCCTGAGAGGCTTCATCCAAAAGAGCTCACTTTCACTGAAAGCACATGCACTCAAGCTTCTCCAACAGTCTAGGGAAATCACCAACTCTTCAACTTTAAATAAAGCCTTTGCCCTGCCCTGGGCATTCTGTTGAGTCAGACCCATCTGGAGATTAGTTTCTTTAGCTGAAACCATCTCTTGACACTCAGAGAAGCTGTATAAAGCAGAAATGTGTTGGGGGAACGAAGAGTAAGGCAAAGCTCTATTTCCGATTGCTGGGCAGAGGCATGAAGAACATGGGAACTGGAATTGATCTGTACTTCATCCAAATAATCATTTTTCACCATTGCACATTCCTTTTTTTAAAAGCCTAACTCATGCTCACTACCAATGAAGGTACCGGTTTCTCCTTTTACAAGATGTGGCGGTCACAAAGCACGTTTGTATTTGCATAATTCCTCATGCAGCCTTCAAAGAATTCCCACATTCATCGTCTCATTTCAGCCTCAGATCTCAGTTTTGAGGCTGGCAGGAGAGGTGTGATCTTAAATAATCATCACGATCCATTCTTGATTTCCGAGATAAGTCTTTCACCATCTTGTTCCATCATAGCCATCTAACTAAACCTCCTCCAGAAACCAGCCGAAGAGAGCCAAGAACAGCAAGGAAACGGAGCCTAGAACGGCCTGATAATTATAGAACTGTGATTCTCACAGGCCGCCATCTCTGAAATATTTCAAGACAACAAACATCAAAAGTCTAACTCACTGGGGTTTAGAGAATTGTTGTCCAGCGAGAGACAGGGATTCCCTCCAAAGCATGGAAGGAAAGCTGTCCGGCTAGGACCCTGCCTTAGCTAGGGTTTTACTGCTGTGAACAGGCACCATGACCAAGGCCACTTTTATAAAGACAACATTTAATTGGGGCTGACTTACAGGTTCAATCCATTGTCATCAAGGCCAGAGCACGGAAGCATCTAAGAATGCATGGTCTCAAGAGGAGCTGAGAGTTTTACCTCTTGTTCTGAAGGAGCTGAGACTGGCTTCCAGGCAGCTAGGAAAGGGTCTTAAAGCCCATGCCCATAATGACACACTTCCTCTATCAAGGCTACACCTCCTAATAGTGCCCCTCCCTGGCCCAAGCATATTCAAACCACCACAGATCCCATTTCAGGGCTCATGACTTTGGGGACCTAGATGTGAGCCCTAGCACTTTTATCAGACCACCACAGAAAGGAGTCAAAGTTAGAAACTAAGAGAATAATCTCCTTCTAGATTTCTGTATCTTCTGTTCTGACCATATAAGTAAGCTGGGCCTAGAGCCTTCCTACACTGAGTAAGTGTGCATGTTGGACCGGTCAGCTAGGCAAGAAGAGGAAACCCTGAAGGAAGGCTTTGCTGCCTCAGAAAAGGCCAGAGACGCTTAGACCCAGCGTACAGGTCTCCTTCTTGGGCTATGAGCTACTGATAGGGTTTGCAGCCACTCCTAGAACTGAAACTGGCCTGGAAGATCCTGAACGAATCCCAGTAGCCTGGCTGATACACACACAGAAGCATGCCTTAGGCCTTTATAGAGTCTGGCATGCCAGGGGTAAGTGGCACACAGTAAACTACCATATAGTGTAACGGAAAGTTCTGGTGCTGTTGGGGACAGAAACCAGGGCTTTGCTTGCACCAAGCAGTCAATTGCCTGAGCCCCACCCACAATCCAAGGATGACTTTTAGGATCATTAGAGGAGAGATCAAACAATTATTTTCTAAGCATGTGCAAGGACAAATAGAAATGTCATAAGTGGTGTACATGCTGTGTCAGTTAATGAGAGAGAAGAACCATCAACCAAGGGTATAACCTGAGAAATGAAACCAGACACCTGATTGAGATGATACTGTCTGAGTTAATAAAGGAAGGAAATTAAAAATGCCATCACATAACTTGAAGGTCTTTTACAGCATTCAAGAGTGGAAAACATACCACAGAGCTTTGCAGAAGTTAAGATAAACAAAATGTGTGTTAAAGATAAATAGGATCAAGTAGTGAATGGGGACTTAGGTGTGACATTGGGCATATAATTCCAGCACTTGGTGGTGGAACCAAAAGTCAATACAAGCCAAGCTGGAATGAAGTAAGACCCTTGTCTAAAGAATGGGGGGTGGGGAGGGGGGATTGAAACAGGAACTTACATTCGAAAGGCCAGAACTCATACATTATGGCTGCATTGATACAAGATATAACCAATGAAGTGAAATTAAAGGCCTTCAAATGTAAGGAAAGTAGCTGGACCTAGCCAATCTTGAGTCAGGAAATTTTTAATCAGCCAAGCAAAAGAAGCAAGAGCTATAAGCACGCAGTGACGTGGTGAGGAAAACACCAAGAAGCACTGCACAGAGCAGCCAAGGGTTCTACCGCTGCAGGGAACACCGTGACCCAAACAGCCTGGGGTGGAAAGGCTTATTTCACATCCCAACTCGTAGTTCGTCATCCAGGGAAGTCAGAGCAGGAACTCCAGGGAGGAACTGAGAGGCTGGGGCAGAGGCCGGCACCAAGGCAGGCAGCTCCTCGCTTGACCCCACGGCTTGCTCAGCCTGCTTACCCTAGAACACCCAGGAGCACCCGCCCAGGGATGGCACCACCAGTAGTGGCCTGGACCCTCCCATATCAATCAACCAAGCAAACATCCTACATGCTTTCTCAAAAGACCGATCTGGTGGGGGCGTTATCGTCAGTTTCCCTCTTCCAAAATGAAACTAGCTTGTGTCTCGAGCGGACAGAAAACCAGCCAGCACACAGCGGGACTTGCAACAGGCCTTTGATGGAACATATTGCACCACTAATTCATACAGAAAAGGCAACATTAGACTTGACAAAAGATATAAATAACATTTTAGAAACATGAATAATCAGAGACACTTAAGAAATTCATCCAAATGCAACCTGACAATTTTTAAATTAAAAAACAAAAAGGGGGTTTATTTTTCTCCGATCAAAGTAGTGCCGATTCCTCAATTACACATAATCCATTTTGGCAGTAAAACTAACTTCAATATTCAGCTCGGAGGTAGGCAATTCCATAGAACCTTGCCGGGGAAATTTGACAATAAGCATCAAAAAGGTAAGGCTTAATGCAGTTAACTGTCTTACTTCTATGAATTTACTTCAAGAATCAATTAAAGACACATACAGAATCTGATTTATGAAGGTGACGATCAAAGAATGAGTCAAATGTCCAAAACAAAGGTAAATATTATAAAACATTGTATGACAGAGGACTACACAGTCATTAGCAGACAGAACACTAGTCAGAAATGTGGAAAAATAGAGACATAGTAATAATAGGAAAATGGCAGTTTTAAACAAGAACATGAAGGATATCACATTCATAAACAAAAATACTAGTATGCATGTATACATGCTCATATCTGTGATCTAAGTCTAGGGAAAACATATTGAGGGGTTTACATTGTCTCATTCAGCAGTTCTCAACCTTCCTAATGCTCCAAAAATTTTAATACCATTCTTCATGTGTGGTGACCCCCAACCATAAATTTATCAGGTTGCTACTTCATAGCTATACTTTAATACTGTTATAAATTGTTGCATAAACACCCAATATGCGGAGTATCTGATATGAAACCCCCAAAGGAGTCGTGGCCCACAGGTTGAAAGCTGTTGGTCTAATTACAAGTGATTTGAACTTTCTAATGTCCTTGATTTTTCTAATTTTTTTAGATAAAACTTATTCCATAGCTAAGGAGGAAAATCCCACAGTTTTCTCAATTCATTACAAAATGGCGACTTAGCACCCAGATAGTCTTGCCTGCGTCTCATCCCTCTGTATGGAAGTGGAAGGTGCCAGCCCTCCATTACTGTCTCCAAGCCCAAATGCTGCACTGTGAGTCAGAGAGCAATACCAAGGACCTTTAGTAGCATGCGCAGGCGGGAACCTTGAGGAGATGCCCTAATGGAGACTGCGCTGGAAGTCCAAGCTCTGAAGAAAACGGGTACTGCCGTGAAGGGTGAAGAAGGGAGAGCCATACAGTGTGTACATGTACAAGATTCACGTGCAAGACAGAGCAACTATGACCTGTCTCTGTGATCAACAGACTTGTAGGCTACCCCCTAGTTGTCCTCCCCCCCCCCGACCTTGCCCCCGTCCCTCTCTCTCCCCCTTCTTATCCGCAGGCTAGTCATATCCCTTAGCAGAGCAGAAAACAGTCTAACTGGCACTTTGATGACAGGCTTCTGCCTTCCAAGCTGCAAGGGAGTGTGTCCCCCAACCCCCAGCCTGTTTTGTCTTGCTCCCCCAGCCCAGCTGAGCGATGCATATGCCATCTATCTAAACTCCGTGTTCTCTCAAGATTCCTTTTGTCTGCACTCAGAAGTCAATCCCTCCTTTAAAATGTGGTCTCAGAATTCCTAGAATTACTTTGGTTTTTTTTTTTTTTTTTTTTTGTGAAATATTGTCTTCTAAGCCATTTGCTCTAAGAAGTGTCTGTCCTTCCTGAGGCATGCATGAGGGCTGTCTAAGGGCATATGCCTTTGGGTTGGAGAAGACTGAAGACAGAGGGCTGTACTGTCCCGTAATTGTGTAAACATATTTGTACAGAATCCAAACTGCTGTCTGCAAGCGCAAGCGACTACGTTGGCGCATTACAATTTTAAATCAAAGTCTTGCAATTTAAAAAAATTAAATCACCACCAAGACATGGAGAAAGGATTTTATTTTCTGTGATGCATCTGGAGATAAATGTGTTTCTATGATGTCTGTGCATTTTGAGCAGTCAGAAGAGAAACAGGAGAACATCCCATCTAGGCCCGCCTTTCCTTTGCTATCGGGGATCGGAGGCAAGACAATTATACTCTCTGCTAAGCCCCTTACAGAGCAGTTAATGCTAGAGAGGAGCAATGATTAAAGGAAGAGAGACCAGGCCTGTTTGAAGGAACAAAGCCCCCAGTTCTCTGAAATCTGAAAGCTCTGAAGCACTAACTCCAGCCAGCCCTGCGCTATGACCTTCCAGGGACTCCTGGTCTCCTTGAGAACGTTCATAGCTGGGTTGTAAGGAAACCTTAACAATGCATAAAAATACCAACTCCCAAATAAACCATTCTGTGGCCATAGGCAGAAGCCACGTTTGAGTGAAGTCCAGTTTATGGAAATTACTCCATAATTAAGAGTGTTTGCCCCGTAAAGCAGTAAGCTACAGGCTAGAACAGTTACTCCAATAACCAAAAAGAGGTCTGCAGAATCAGTGGGCTCACATGTCCTGCTCAGCCTGTCTGATGGCCTCTTCCCTCTCTGATGGCCTCTTCATTCCGTATAACATTTTCTCATTAGAGTCTCCTTTTACCCTGTGATTTACAAGCTGCGATGTATCGTATAAATACTCCCAAACTGAATTCTGTTCTTACAACTAAATCTTTAGTCCCTCATTATTTTAGTAGTCCTGATCCATCTCCATAATGCGCTTTGAAATATTCTTCACAGAGCAGTTTTCTATAAATGCCCGCTAACTGTTTAAGTAACCAGGTGGATCAGATGACAGGGTGAAACTTAAGCGGACTCCACTTTAAACAATATATTTGGATAAAACACAATAGCTCCTTGTCAAGGAAATTATTCATCCTTCAGAAAATTATATTTTAAAAGACCCATTACTTGCCTATACTTGAGATGTAACTACATTTAAATTTCTTACTGGGAGAAGGAGAAATACCTCTCTCAGGGGATGAGCGCCCAAACTGGCTATCTAATGCCAAGTGTTCAGCCCTGGAATCATATCCATATAAATAAAACTAAATGGACTCAGCAGGTTTATGTTTTTATATCTTTAGGCGCTAAATATATAAACCAAAAAAAAAAAAAACTGGAGGAAAAGAAGCCATGATTTTGAGAAGGAGGATGGGAGGAGTTGGAGGAAGGAAAGGAAAGGAAAAGAATGTAATTGTATTTTAAACTAATACAATACAGAAAATTATGTTTGTTTTATTATTAAAACAACTTATACATGTATATAACATTTATAATCCACAAAGAAAGTCTGGCAGCTTTTATTAAGAGAACTTATCAGTGTATAAGAACAAGAAAAACGTACACCCCATCTCTTCCCCCCGGTGCCTACCACCACCTCTACATACAGACAGAGTTGAGCTACTTTTATACACAAAAAACGCTACATCACTAAAGTGTGTCAGAGCTAGGAGCCTGCCCACCATTAGCACTAAATTCTTGGGTCCAGCTCTGATACCAAGAAAAAAAAATTAGGTTTCATGGTACTGTCTAACTTAATGCAGGCGAAACAGGATTTTCCCCCTTTGAATCTCATACTGCCGAGTCTCCAGAGTTACGCATTCAGAAGCATCTTTTCTTTTTCCAGAAACACTTGTTTTGGTTAACACTGCTTTTCAGACCCTCAGAGAGAACCTGCATATGCTACCAGCTGCAACTCCATAACTGACAGCCCATGTGCCACCTGCTTTGCAAACTATCTATTTGCCTACTCCAGCCCCAGCTTTCAGTCTGTGTGCAGGTTGCTTTGAATTATCACATGATTCAAGAAAAAAAAATTGAAGAATTTCTGAAGTAATTCCTTTTCTCTAGACAGGTGGTTCAGTAAACAATCCTTTTATTTTAGCCCTACCCCCCCCCAGATGTGTCTAGAACTTCTACATCCCTCAAATAACAAACACGCTCTCTTGAGGGCTGAGTTGGGCACTGGTTTCTGGGTCCCACTTTGGCACCTGCCTTTACGGAGGCAGAGCCTATGCGGAACCATGCCCTGTCTAAGGCATGGTGTCCCCAGGACACCAGCTTCTGCCTCATACAGTCTTTAAAAGGCTTTCAGACCAAATCATGAAAAGATGGCCGTGAAGGGCTTGGGATTCCATTTTCCATGAACTCCTGGAGGGTCCCTAGGAATGAGGATATTCTGACACACCACAGTATGACTCCTTTTCTGACCCATCTGCCCCCCTCGCCCTCACAGCTTCCATGACCCCACTGGCAAGGAAACAACAGCCTGGGAGCTGTCTTCCTGGCTTCAGTGAGAGACAGCAGAAATGCTCCAGCCAGGCCCGCGAGACCTACCAAGAGGAGGTTGAGCGGGGCAGGGCCAGGAAGAAGTCCGTAGCCAGGAGCATCGCCTGAACTCCTGTCAGCTTTCCAACTCGCTCCTTGGGCTCCTCTCTCTCCTGAGTTTCCTATCTTCTCCTCCTCACCACCGTAGAAGTCCATCTTAGCTATCATACTGGAACGCTCTAACCCAGGCTTTTCGAAGAGATGCCTCCATCCTTTCCCTCCTCCCAGTCTACTCCCTTGGCAATCCCACGGCCATCTCAGTAGTGTCAAAAATGTCTTGGGGCTCTCAGAGACTGAACTATCAACCAAAGAATATGCATGGGAATGGACCAACCCCACCTCGGTGCCCATATGTAGCAGATGTACAGCTTGGTCTTCATATGGGTCTGAAACAACTGGAGCTGGGGCTATCCCAAAAGCTGTTGCCTGCATGTGGGATATATTCTACTAGCTGGGCTGCCGAGTCTGGCCTCAGTAGGAGCAGATGTACCTAGCCTCACAAAGACTTGAAGTGCCAGGGTAGGGGCAAATACCCAGGAGGGCTCCACCTGCTCAGAGGAGAAAGGGAAGACACATGGGGGAAAGATTGTGGGAAGGAGTGACTGGGAGGGGGGTAGTGAGCAAGATGTAATGTGAAATAATAATAATAATAATAATAATAATAGTAATAATAATAATAAATAAAATTGTAAAAAAGAAAGCAGAATTAAGTTGTTTAGTCACAAAGGCGATCATAGAAACCCCTGGAGGCATCACTGGTGGTGAGAGAAGTGCCAAAGGATGAAGTACCCAGTAAGGATGTCCCCATGCCATTTCTGCTCCATATTGTACAAAAGGTTCAGACAACACAATTAGCTTTAAAAGACATCACCCAGAAAAAAAAAAAAAACTATTTCTATTTGCAAATGACAGGACATTCATGAATCTCATAGACAGCATTGCAATCTTAGGAGAACACAGATAGAAAGAGGAGCATGCTCAGTCTATGTAAAGTGCTTGCTGTGCGGGCCTGGAGGAGACCTGGGTTTAGATCTACAGCACTGGAGCAAACTCTGAACATGGTGGCACTGGGGAAGTAGAGGTAGATGGGTCTCAGGAGATTGCTGGCCGGTTAGTCTAACCAAGGTGGTGAGACCCAACTTCAGAAAAAGAACCTGTCCCAAAAATAAAAAGAGTAGATGAAGGAAAACATCCAGTGCCAACCTCTGTCCTCCAACATGTGCACACATGGGTTCACATACCCACAACGTGCATATGACACAAAGAAAAACTTAAAATTCAATTGAAAAGCTACACATGTGTGATATGCAAATGGAAGGAGGGATACTGGGGTGGAAAGGTAAGCAAGGAGGAAGGATGAGGAGATGGGGAAGGAGAGGGAATAGGAGGAAGGTCAACCAATGCTAAATATGTATGAAAAATCCATAAGGAAGCCTGGTACTTTGTAAGTTAATTAAAATCAAATTCTTAAAAATTGTAATTTGTTTGCAGATGACAAGACCCTGATACATCTATTGGGGAAAATGTATTAGCATGAATCATTCGGAACTAATTCAACCAAGTTGCAAGATGGGTGATTAACATCTAAAGCCCAAGTGCTCTGCTAAATACTAATAGTGAACAATCCAAAAGGTTAATTATAAAAAGGAATTAATTTATAGTGGTGTCAAAATAACATTTAAATGTAAGCAGATCCTGAGGTGCTAGGAATTTAGATTAGCCCACCCCATGCTGGAAAGAACAAACCTGATGAGATTTCCTAGTTCAATGGTTAAGTTCTAGTGGGCCACATCCGGGGTAGCATAAGGCCAGCTAGCTAGGGGGTCAAGGAAAGAGAGTTGAGAATCCACAAATAAACCCTTATATTTGTGGCTGACTGATTCTGGAGGGCACCAAGATAGTTCAGCAAAAGTGGTATTAAGATAACTAAATATCCACCCATGAAGAATAAAGCTGCCTTTTTACCTCAGGTCATATGTAAAAGTTGACTCTGAGTGAATGCTCAGCCTCCCACATACTAAAACTGTGAAACTCTTAAAAAAAAAAATAGGAGTAAATATCTGTGAGCTGGGACTAGGCAATCACATTTGAGATGCGGCAGTAAAAGCATCTATGACAAGAAAAAGTAGGGGCTGCTAAGATGGCTCAGCGGTTAAGAGCACTGACTGCTCTACCAGAGGTCTTGAGTTCAAGACCTAAGCTTTATAAATAAAAAATCTATGGGCCAGAGTGAGCAGGGCCAGAGCAAGAGGGAGAAGGGAAGGGGGAAAAATACACAGCTTGATCCATCTTATAAAAACTTTGCTTCAGAGACTTCAAAAATGTCAAAAGAACCAACCTAAGCAGGATGATGCTGGACACAACCTTACGTCTATCCAAGGCTCACCCCACAGTCAAACCTTCAGTGGCCAGTCCACTCTAAGACATCATGGGTTGTGCTATCTTTGCTTTTATTGCTTTCCTTTAATTAGTTTGTCAAATAGTTTTATAGTTTAATGATTCCCCAAGCTTTTATCATGGAATCCTGCACCACAACCTCTTCAGCAAGAGACAGTATTCTGATGAATCATCTAGATTCTAAAAAGCAGACTATCCAAAAAGGCTGCTTGCTTTGAGCTGATGTAGGAACAAGTCTCACTGTCTCCAGAATGATGTTAAACCAAAAGGAAGCAGAACTACCCATCTACCTTGGTGCTTGCCTGTCTTTCTCAAGCACGTGGTCTGTATTCTATGATTTCTCCTTTGCCCTCATCATTCTTGACAATCTAATTTCCATTCAGAGTTCTTCTCTAGAGACAGCCACAGATAAACGGGCATATATAGAGAGCCAAGACTCCAGAGAGATGTTCAAACATTGTAAGCATGTATTCACGGTAGACATTTTTTTCCTCCAAGGGAAATAACAACATCTTTATCCAAATGTTACCAGGGACCAGTAATGCCACAGCATCACATCTGCTCTTGACTAGATGCCTGGTAGGGTTGCCAGCTTCTGCTCCTGATTTGCTCTTTCATGTAAATGCACTGGACTTTTGAGGAGTAGTGAGTTGGGGTGCAAAATTATGCCTATTTGTCTTTCAGCACAGATGGAGGGCTTAGCTGTCTTCAGCTCCTCTTCTGCCCACTGCAGATGTTTCTTACTAAACACAGTAGCAAGGGAGACCACCGTCACGAGTGCCTTTCTTCATTGCTGAATTGGGGATCCACAAAACTTAATTCCATAAACACCACCATCTGTTCTCCATCCAGTCCTTTCTTCTGGCCTCCATCAAGGGGTTTTGTTGATTCCAAGTTACACGTCTTCCAGTTCTAACTGTTTGTACTGCTATCCCTCACAGGTAAGGGTGAAATTATACACCAAGAAGAGAAGAAATTAACTAATATTGAAACCTACTAATATTCTCACATTTTTTTTAGATTAGTGTATAACAAAAAATAAACCCTCAGCTATAGTTTGTTCTCCAAACCATTAATGAACATTATACACAGATTTAGATCCACAGCACTAGGATAAGTCATCCGAAATGTGAACCATTTAAGTTGAGCTCTCAGTGAGTCAGGGAGCCGCTCTCCACCCTGCGACTCACACACATTGTCTAGTAATCCTCCTATGAAATCTCAGCACTCCCTTTCACAAACAACCATTTATTTACCACTCTCAGTCACTCCGTGTGCCCCCTTACTGGCCAGAATTCCCACCGCCACTTGTTTTAGCTGCTTTTGGCTTAGTTTGCCTAATATTCTGACCTTCAAAGAATCTAGAACTTAGACAGACACAAACAGACCATCCAACCAGGAGATTGGAGATCAAAGGCTAGTCTAGATTCAGTGGTAAAAGCAGATAGAATGTTCTTTTAAAACCATTTACAGAACGGATAGTTTATTTCTAAGTATAAATATATGTAGCATCGCAAAAACAAACTTCATAGGAAAAGGTTGATAAAATATCATTGGATGTACATAAGTTAATTTCAAGATGTTAAATTGATTCCTTAACTATAAAAGTGAAACATAACCATCTCTAATATCTCAATCACCTTAATATCCCAGTCCTGACACCCATATTTTGAAAAATCTCAATCAACTCTAGCATTCTATATTCATGACACAGAAATTCTGAAAACACATTTGCGGTAGTTTAATTGGAATCGCCCCCATAGATGCATATATTTGAATGCTTAGCCCACAGTGACAATATGAGGAGGTGTGGCCTTATTGGAGTAGGTGTGGCTATGTTGGAAGAAGTATGTCACTGTGGGGCAGGCTTTGAGGTCTCTTATTCTCAAGGTATGCTCTCAGTCTTCACTTCTACTACCTGCAGATCAAGATGTAGAACTCTTAGTTCCTTCTCCAGCACAACGGCTTGAGAGCTACCATGCTTCCCACCATGACAATAATGGACTAGACCTCTGAAACCGTAAGCCAGCCCCAATTAAATGCTTTCCTTTATAAGAGTTGCCATGGTCATAGTGTCTCTTCATAGCAATAGAAACCCTAACTAAGATAGCATTCAAATCTATATTATTAGATGATGATAAGAAAGAAGAAAGGACTTAAAATAATGGCCTCAGAATCTACCTTAAACACCTGGAAGAGGGGCAGGGGAGATGACGGGGAGGAGGGAGTAAAGCATCATAAGAAAAAGGCAGTCAAGACCAACAAAAGCAGAAGATCCGCAAAAGTGATAAACCTCTAGTTGGACTACTGAGAGGGGGAAGGCAGGGTCAACATCAGCCTCTTACACCTACACCAGTCTCAGGAGAGAACACCATCTCTGAGTGTACACTGTCTCAAGTGGTGTGGAAAACTTCCTGCCTGTCAGTTACAGGACTTAGGATATGATGAACCAATTGCTTAAAAACAAACTACCAAAGCTCACTCAAAAATACCAGGGAAGCCAAAGGGCAGGGTGTTAGAGAGATTGAATCTATGCTTTAAAAGCTCTTCTACAAAGGAAGCACCATCACTGTAGAGATTCAGCCAAAAAGTCCATAAAGCACTGAGAAAGGAGGAGAAGCCGGGTGGGGGTGGCGCACACCTTTAATCCCAGCACTTGGGAGGCAGAGGCAGGCATATTTCTGAGTTTGAGGCCAGCCTGGTCTACAGAGTGAGTTCCAGGACAGCCAGGGCTACACAGAGAAACCCTGTCTCAAAAAACCAAAAAAAAAAAAAAAAAAAAAAAAAAAAAAAAAAAAAAAAGAAAGAAAGAAAGAAAAAAGAAAGAAAGAAAAGAAGAGAGCCTTTGCACACAAATCTTCCAAAAAAAAGATGAGAGGGGGCTATATTTCAACTCATTGTGATATAAGCATATTTTTGATATCCAAGCAGACATCACAATAAAAGAAAATAGAGAGTTGACTGTCCTCATGAGTACAGATTTGAGAAAATAATTTTTAACAATTTAGCAAATCAGCTCTAACAATGCATAAAAAAGATGATGTATCAGGGCCAAATGGGATTTATCTCAAAAACACAGGGTAGGATCAACATTTAAAAATCAATCATAAGAATCCCACATACATGCAGAGCATAAAAGGTGGGAAGGCCTCATAAAAATTGCAATGAATTCAAAAGGAAATCCAGCATAAATATCTATTTGAGGAAAAAAGCAAGAACTTTGATCAAAGTAGAAACAGAGGACTTGGGAGATGGCTCAGTGAGAATCTGAGCCATCTCCCAACCTGAGCAACCTGAGCAAATGCAACGACAGTGAGCCTTGTGTTGGCATGCTACTCGAGTTAAAGGTTAAAGGTTCCCGAGGTCCACTTAATTCTTTGTGTGTGATGCTGTAGTGGAGAGCAAGAAAAGGACTAGCGTCAGACTGCTAGCGGAAAGAATGAACACAGGATGAAAAATGGCTGACCTACACAGGCAAAGGGGACGCCATCCCTGTAACAAGTGGCCCAGGAAACGAACCTCTGACCCACAATAAGCAGTCCCATAGACAAACCACTAACTGTTGGAAAAGAAGCCAAAAGTGTGTATCAACCAGCTTCAAAACAAAACAGAATATGATTAATTATTGATAGCTTACCGAACTTTACCTCCAGTTCCAACTGAGTATGAGCTAGGGAAAAAGAATCTGAGACCAATCATAGATTTCTTCAGTTTCATTGAAGCCACCCAAGATTTCCCTGCATCCCAGGATCCTGACTGGACACATCAGAATTCTTTGTTTGCACTGTAAACTGCCATGCTCCACCACGAGCCTTTGGTAGGTGATGGTGGGTGACTTTCCCGTTGTAGAAGCTCTGCATAAGCATGTTTTGCATGTTTTCATTAGTTAGTAATCTTCAGACTTATAAAGGAAAAAGAAAGAAAATGTATCTCACAAACAAGCCATGTGAGAAGAAACTACCAGAGAATACCTTTAAAAGTGTCTAGACCTTGGTGACTTAGCAATGTTGCAGGGTACAAGAATCCTGCAACAAAAACCAATTGTTTGGCAATGATTGGAAATTTACCTAAAACAAGGTCACCTGTGATAGTATTAACTATAGGAAAACTGAAGGAGTTACCTGACAAAATATGTACAGGAGGAATTAAAGAAGAGCCAAATAATTAGAAATGTATGCCATACAAGGCTCAGTGTTATCTGGATGTCTACTTGTCTATAAATTATTTATAGATCCAGTGCAATTCTGACCAAAATCTGTCATCTCTTATTTATAAGGTTAAAAACTGATTTTAAAATGAATATGAGTATGAAGAGTACTTAGAAAAGCCCAAACAACTATAAGCAAAGAAGAGTATAAAGAAGGACTTACACTACCCCTTCAAGAGTCGCTATGATTCTATAGTGATCAAGAGACACAAGAATTATGTCAATATAGAAAAACAGATCATTGAAACACAGTGGACAGAAATGGATACACATATATCATCAATTGATTTTTTTGACAAAAATGCAAAGATAATTCAGAAGTAAACAATCATAGTACTAACTATAAAACCTAGAAAAATATGACATGAGAGGACAGGAGAAATTATAAGGAATGAACTTTTGATATACACAACAGTATTAATATACTTTTTATCTGTAACGCATCCCAAAGAAGCATGTGTTCAAGGCTTGGTGTCTAGGCTAACATCATTAGTGTTATTGGAAGACAGTATCTAAGTGACATTGGAAGATGGTGTTTAGTTTCATGTCATTGGAAGACTGTGGAGCACAGACCAGTGTTGAAGCTACCAGATGCATTTCCTTGTAAAGATAATAGACCCCAGCCTCTCCTTTTTTACATCCTAGCCATGAGGCTTTATCACATGTTCTCATCATGGCATGCTACCTTTTACAGGCCCAAAGCCAATGATGCCACTCAGTTATAGAATGGAACCTACAAAACCATGAACCAAAATAAACCTTCCCCTCTTTATAAGCTGGTTTTCTCATGTATTTCATCATAGTGACAGAAATCTGACCAACATAAATATGTATGACTCTGATGTCAAAGCAGCTGGACACAAGGAGACCACACACTTTGTGACTATGCCCCAGTCAGACTCTACAGCATGTAATGTCTTGTAACGGAGCATGTCACCTCTGCACCCGGCAGTGGAGAGAGGTAGAGAAAGGAAACTAGGCAGGGAACAGGTAAGATTTGTTATAAATGAGCAACCTTACTTCCTTATCCACGGCTATGGTTTCATAGGTACCGACAACCAAAGTTGGCAGAGGTGAACATTTAAAATAAACAAGTTATTATTTGTCAATATACTTAAATCAAAATCAGGGAAAATACCTCCCATTTCAGGCAAGAAATAAAACACCTATTCCAGAGTTGTGTAACTTCCAATAAAAACAGCATGAAGAAATATACAGGTCCTATAAGGACCAAATCTCAACTCATCACACCTCATGAGAGATGTGTGGAATACTGAATATTTCCAATAAAATCTACTTTTCAATGGCCATATCCCCAGATTCTCAGCTCCAAGTTAGTGACTCTTATGAACTTTCTTCACCAAATCTCTTGCCCTCTGGAGTTTTGGTGGATTCAATATAACAGAACCACACAGGCAAGCCTAGACCCAATGTAAAGTCACAGAATGTTTCCACATAAGAAATATGGTATCAGGAAATGATCACCACTGGAAAGATGGTTCCTTACTTCTAGTTCTCAAAAAGTAGGGCATGTCTAACCATGATGAATGTGAAGCAGCACACACAAGGAGTGAGCTGGGCTAGTCACACAGCTGGACAGGGAAGTTTCACAGGAGAGAAAGAGTGAGGCAGGAGGAACAGGGTTAGCACTTAAGCTGCAACAATTTCACTGAGCCGTAAGGCACAAGAGCAGTCCCTGGCCATCTGAAACATGACTCTGGGGTGGTTAGGAAAGCTAGACAGAGGTCACAGTATGAGAGTCTGAAAGACTTCAGTGGTATACACTCTGGGTTATTGATTTGTACTTGAAACATGGGAGGTGTGGGAGAGATGACCAATGAGAAGAGAGAGCAAAATGAGGCAGTTCTAGTTGTAACATAACTGGTGTGTGTGGCACAAGTGGATAGGGCAGATAGTAAATGCATAAGGTATACAGAAGGAGTTAGAAACAGGGTTGACTGAACCTGCATGGCCACACAGCCCAGCACAGCCCAGGACAGCCCAGCACAGCCCAGCACAGCCCAGCACAGCCCAACACTTGATTGACTACTCTTCTGTCAATGTATTGGAAATCCTCATTTTTTTATCAAGACGCCAAAGCACTAAGGTCTAATTCTTCCTGGCAGAGTAAAGGTACAAGCATGGTCCCTTGTTCCTCCTTCAGCTCATGGCTTACTAGTGTCTTTCTCCACACATCTGCCAACAGCCTCAGCTTTACCAAGTGGTCCACTGTAGCTAGGACACTTCGTCCCTGACTCCCCAAGTTCCTCTTTCTTAAGAGACGTTAAGTTTCTTGCTGCGAGGATACAAAGAGAACCATCACAGGTCGCTGGATAAGGACAGATGCCCAGACCTTGTGGGGTACAGCATGGGTCTGACAAAGGTCCAAAACCACAGGAGAACAGGAATCAATAGGAAAGCTCTCTAGGAAATCCAGGACAACCGCCTAGGAAGCTCACCATTGGCTGCATCTCCAGGCTGACGCAGCAGGAAAGGAAGACGGGCATGAGACCAAAAGCTGCACAGCAAGCCTCCACCAAAGCCAGCCCTTGGAGGCAGACGATAGTCTGGACCGATCACCGCCGACCTCCAGAACCCAGACCTAAAGGCCTGGAGGACGGAGTTCCTTACACTGAGAACAGTGGGTCTCATCACTCTGTTCGGTACTCCCCACAGCTTCTGGTCAGAACCTGTGACCTCAGGTCTCGTCTGCAGATTGGAAAGTTCCACTAATGGGGCTTCCTTGGGCAGGTCCCTTGATAGCTGAGTGGCCACACCTGGGGTCAAGGTCACTCTAGTGTTGAACATAACCAAGGTGGACCATCACCTCACCTCTTTGGGGATAAAAAACAGGCTGAGACAAGGTACTAGACAAACAAGTCTAGACAGACCCTGGGGGATAAAAATAATCTCACGTTCATGCTATGTTTATTTACCAATAATAATCCTATATTTACCATTCAACTTTCTGTCTTTCTACACTTTAGCTACAAGCTGAGAGCATACGTTGTGCTAAAATACATGACACTTGTTATTCTGAAAATGAAAAGTAACCAGAGGTTGGCAATTTCTAATGGTTCAGCTTTATACTTCTTCCTAATCAGAAAAAAAGTCTTCATTTTCAGATGGGTAGGGAAGCAGGTGGGGATGATCTGGGAGGAGATGGGGCAAAGGAAACCATGATGTAATACATATGAAAAAATATTCCTAAAAAAATTAGAAATATCGTGTCTTCCTCTAAGATAAATTTCCAAAAAGGAAATACATACATTTTTAAGGAGGCAGATCATAAACATTTATCACTCACCCATTTTTTTCTGTTTCAATAAGTCACATATATTTTAAAGATTTAAAAAGAGCTATGAGCAGCCTCAATGAGTGAATATACACAAGATTAATCCAAAAAAGATAGAAATGAGCCTCCAAGGTGTGAAAAAATTAAAAGAAACCTTAAACATTGTGGATATTTGAGTGAATTTCCCCCATGCGTCTCAAGCATTGGAATATTTGGTTCCCAGTTGGTGGCACTTTAGGGGAAAGCTTAGAGGTGTCCTTGAGAGATTTCCAGGTTGGAAAGGATTCACGCCATTTGAGTTCACTCTCTGCTTCCAGTGTGTGGTCTAAAATGTGAACTCTCAACTGCGACTCTAGCCTCCTGCATCCATGCTCCATCATAGACTCCAACCATCTGGAAATACACACTGAAGAAATAAAAACAGGACCACAAAACTTTCCTTCTAAAAGCTGCTTTGGCCATAGTGTTTCATCAAAGCAATGGAAACAAAACAAAACAAACAAACAAACAAAAAGCAGGACCCTGGGGTGTTGCTATGACACACATGACCACGTAGTTCTTGGGAGGCCACCATGGGAAGCTTTGGAAGTGAAAGTCTCCATTGTGCTGGAAAGCCAAAGGTGTCGGGTATGACAGAGCCATGGGATATCTGCCAAGGAGTGCTAAATACAGGGAATGAAACTGGGGGTGCGGGGGGGTGTGGAGAGAAATCTTGGAGGCAGCAAAGCTGAGCTGGCAGAGCCATCAAAGTCCTTTGACTTGCAGTATGCCCTGCTGGGTTTTAGGCTTGCCTTGGTCCAGTATTTCTTCACCACTCGATCCAACTCTAGCTGTCCCCAGCCCAACAATCAAAACTTGCCTTCTGAGGAGGAAGAATGTGGGAGACCATAGAATTTTGGACAGAAAGGGGGTTGAACACTGAAGCAGAGCTTAATGAGTCGTCCTAGTGGGATACAGAGCTGTAAGAGCAGTGCTGAGAGCAATTTGGTCTCACTTTGGGAACAGTAATGTACATTCTATGCCACTGTATGTTGAAGTATATAATTTGCTTTTTGATTTTTATGAGGATTTACAATTACGAGATTGTCTTGGGTCTCAGGAGAGATTTTGGACTCTGTAAATTGTTGAGGCAGAACAACTATAGGGACTTCTGAAGTCAGGCTGAGTGCACTTTGCATTATGGTATGGCCATGAGATTAAGGGGACAGGTAGTACAATATGGCTTAGTCAAGAATGTCCACCATATCTTCATGTGTTCAAATACTTGGTCCCTAGATGGTGTCTGTTTTAGGAGGACTAGGAGAATGTGGCCTTGCTTGAGTAACTGTGTCACTGGGGTTGGGCTTTGAGGTCTCAAAGCCATTTGACCTGGATCTCCCCGCTTCCTCTTTGTGGTCAGAGAGGCGAACTTTCAGCTGATGCTCTAACCCATGCAGACCACTATCTCCACTCTGCCTTCATGGACCCTAACCATCTAGAACCCTAAGGCTCAAATAAACTCTTTGTTCTATAAGGTGACTTGGCCATGGTGTTCTATCACAGCAAGAGAAAAGTAACTGAGACAAACTTGTTACTAAGTATAA
>NW_022196905.1:165162175-165166215 GCF_008632895.1 Mastomys coucha | reverse complement strand
AAAAAGCAAAGCCATAAACTTAAAGAGTCCAACCATATAACATCGTAGAAAATACAAAACAGTGGAGCTGGTAAAATGATCAGTGTGTTTGCAAGGGCTTAAGGTGTGTGTGTATGGGGGAGGGGGCAGGGTGGAGAGGAGAGAGAGAGAAAGACAAAAGAGAGAGACAGAGAAACAGAGAGAGACGGAGGAACAGAGATAGAGAGAGGAGTACTCAGACCCTAAGTGGCAATTAGGGTAGTGAATGTACTTAGCATGATGCTGTAACACCCACAGAATGTACCCTCACACAGAGTGAGCTCTTGTGTCAATGATGTATGTGGCCTCATAGAACCAATCACAGCCAGTGTGCTTCACCCATTATACAAGATGCTAACACCAGAGAGAAAAATAGGACATGAAAGGCACACATGGGAACTCTGCTGCCCGTTCAGTTAATTCTGTAAAACTAAACATGCTCTGAAAAAAGTGAGTCCATTCACCTAAAGATGTGAAGGCCAGACACAAGCCTTGCTCCTCCTTCTATGCCAAGTAAAAGAACAGACCAGACATGGGAGAGAGAGCACTAATCTGGCATGTGCACCCGGAGGGGCTGCAGTCTCTGGTTGTCCATCATGAGGGACCTCAAGGGATCCAAGGAAGCCAGAGACACAGACAGGATGCCCCGCTTTTCCAATGGCCTAAAGCTAACCTCTCCCTCCTAACAGAGTGAGTGACAGGAGTGAGTGACAACAGCCTTCACATCCTTCAGAGAGGACGCCTTTCCCTCTCAGGCATTCTGAATTTTCCTTCTGGGATGCTTCTTCGACTTTTGCTAATGGTTCATCTCCTCTCCAAGTCAAGCTGAGAAGTCCAACACTCGCACACACTCCCAAAGGAAATGAGATGCTGGGGAAACATCAAGTTTTCCAGTGTCCCCGAAGCCACCAGACTGTGAGGCTGGGAGTCACTTGCTTTTCCTGTGATCCTTCAAGCCCCGGGGCTTCTGGAGGCTACGAGGTCTCTCAAGATGTGACATCCTCAATTACAATCCACCCAGATGCTTCTTGTCACCTTCTGTGGAAGTGTGACAAACTGGTCCCTCCATTGCTTTCTTGGTAGAAACACATATTTGTGTTGTCTGCCCCAGATTTATACATTCCTCAAGGACAACTCTAAGCGACCATCCGTGAAAAACAAAGTGTGTTTCTCTCTTCTCCTGCTGCCTTGCATTCTTATTCCCGCTAAAGCGAAAGGTCTGTTTCCACTGAAGAGATTCCCTTGGAGTTAGTTACCTGCTAGCTGACTTATCAGGAATCGAAAAGCTTTAAAAATAAAGAAAACTCCTTAATGGAAATGTTCAGTCACAAATATAAATATCATTTAATAAAACCCATTGATCTACCACAGCTGGATCATAATATGGTACATAATATGTCTCAGTGGTGGGCCAATGAGTCTCACTAGTTTGATCTGCAGGCCAGGTATATTCAGGGGAGCAGGCCAACATGATCAGGAATGGAAAGAGCTGGAGACTCTACCGGCCTCAGGGGAAATTAAGATATGCCCCCTGCTGGGTGGTGGTAGCCCACGCCTTTAATCCCAGAGCTTGGGAGGCAGAGGTAGGTGGATTTCTGAGTTCGAGGCCAGCCTGGTCTACAGAGTGAATTCCAGGACAGCCAGGGCTACACAGAGAAACCCTGTCTCGAAAAACAAACAAAAAAAGATATGCCCCCAATTCACACCAAAATATTTCAGAAGTACATATACTACAGAGCAGCACACTAGATAGCACATTTCTCCACTGGAGGTGCTATGACTTAGTAGGCCTAGAAAGAACAAAAACACCATCCACTTCAGTTTACGGAGTGTTTTTTCCAGTCAAAATATCAGGTCCCACCAACCAGGTGTTAGAAAGTCAAACGTTTGTATCAGGCTTTTTCCTACAGTGCTAGCTTGAACATACTGGTGGAAGAAAGGCAAGCAGATAAACACATAGCCCACCCATAAGGATTTTATTTTGGAACAGAAATCACAGGGTGACAATGGTGGGGCCAGTATAACATAAAATAGTAACTTTGTCCTTTCCACTCTTGTCTTCCATGGTGGGCATAGAGGTTGCCAACACAGGCACGGCTTTCTCCTTAAGCTCAGATTTCTCCTCTGGGGACCCTGCAGGCAGACTGGCACTGGGATGACTGACCCAAGTCAGTTACATCCCTGATGTTTGTGTTTTCATTGATACAGGCTGTGCTGGCATGAGAACAAGACCCTACCAAGGAAGCCTGGGACACTGGCAGATAGGAGCAAAGGACCCCCACCTTCTTCTGGCCGCAGCAAGACAGATGTCCTCAGGAGCTAGTGGAGAGACAGCAGATGCACATAAATGCTGCCCACTCCTCCCTGGGCTCCTTGTCTCCACAGTTAGGGCTCCAATCCTTTTATTCTATGGTCTGCGAAACAGTCACTCTCCTAGCCCCTTGACCAATCACATTTTCTCTTCCACACTTCCCTTGAAAGCCCTGACCCACATGGATGACCAGCCACGGAGCCATCATTCCAGTTGAGCAGGGGACAGTTCTCCATGAGGGGTCCCAGACAGTGGTTTGAAATCTATAAACGCTTCTACGAAGAGGTTCTTGGCCAGCCAGCTACAGAAGACATGGCTGTAAACCCCAATAGGCGGAGACTGAAGGTTACCAATTGTCCTTATGAAATACCATGGCCACTAACCCATGGGTGAAATTAAGTGAAATTTCTGACTGGAATGATTAAGTCTGGAATTTACAGCCACGGGAATTCAATCTGGAGCCTACATGGTCTCTAAACTGAGGGACTTCTCAAATGTTTTTGACTGACGACACTGATACAGCAAGTGAGAAAGTTGTACTCTTTGGAAGAACACGTCATGGGCTTAAAGTTCTGAGCCTCAGGATATGAACTTTCTCCTCAGATTTACTTCACACAATCTACTGCTTTCATGTGGCATATAAAACTTCCCCACACTTTATAATAAACACCTGCTGTTCTGCAAATTGCAAAACCAATAACAGCTTGAGCACCCAAAGGCAGTTTATATTCTGATCACTATTCCAACTATTTTAGGGCTCACCCAAGACTCGGGGTCTCTGATTATAAGATGAACCTGAAAACTAAAAGGTACAATTAACTTATAAGCAAAATTTTAGAGTTTTCAGGGCTTCTTCTTGTTTTATCCCTGCCATTTTACTTCTACATCTGCAACAGAAACTGACAGGCGAAGGACTGAGAAGTTTGCCCCGTGATGCCACTGTGGCACAGCCAGCTTTGCCTCTGTGGTGGGGGCATCATGGGCAGCCGTGGCTCTAAAGAAACCTGGAAGCTGCTGTCGTTTAAGTTGCCCTAAAAGCCTGCACATAGGCAGACTGAGCAAATCTATGTAAAGTGCATGAAAACAGCAGGCTCCGAGATGGATTAGAGAAATCCCAGAGAGTAGACCCCACTGCTGACCATCACATAAGCGCTACCCCACCTCCACTCACTCCTGCCTCGCCCTCACCCGCTACCCTCCTGGATAAACGGTCCCTGTAGGATTTACTCAAATCCATGATGAAGAATGAGCAAGGATCTCAGATATGCCATTTCGAGATGCATTTTTTTTTTTTTTTTTGGTCCTGTTTAGCAAAGGAAAACCACTTGAGGGAAGGACCTAGCAAATGCTTGAGTCAGCATCTCTCCGGCGGACTCTGTTCACAGGGACTGTGGAAATCCACCCAGCCTTTTATCACTGTCTTGGTGGCATTTAGTTAAAAAAAGAAGAAGAAAGAGTAAAGGGAAACTTCCAGAACTGCAGACTTAAGTGCTACTTTACTGTACTAATTAGCCAGGCGGCTCCTTCCCTCCCACCTTGCCACACACAGCTGCTGTCCAGGTGGGTGAGGTCAAAGGACCCGGATGTGCAAGCTTGCAACATTCCTTAGAGTATTCCCTCGTTTCTTTATCACATTGAATCTGGAATCCCTTGCGAGCCCAGCAAAAGCATTGTTTGTCCCTTTCCTTTTAGGTATGTGGGGGGGGGGGGG